>NC_056747.1:1123276272-1123534560 GCF_019279795.1 Protopterus annectens | reverse complement strand
ACTAGCGCCCGAAGCACCGAGAGGGAGGGGGTCGGACAAGGGTCCGATGCCACTCACCTCGGAGCCGGCGAGGAAGCCCGGCCGAGATTCTTCAGAAGAAATCGGAGCCGACAGCGGAGCGAAGACAAATGTATCGGCTCCGGCGCTACCACAGTCTCGGTCACGCGGCTCGAGCTCAAAGAGTCGGAGGAGGAATATTTATTGGAACAAGTTGAGGCATCGACTGATGAGTCGGACTCTGAGCATTTGGGCCAGTGCCTCGGACTTCAAAAGTCTACTCACTACCCTCTGGAGGTGATCTGAGAGCCTCGATGACCTGGAGGAGTGAGATCATGGCTCCGTTCAGACAGCAGGAGGCGCTGGAGCGAATGAACGGAGCCAAGGGGCGGTGACCTCGATCTCTAGATGTCGGCTCCGATGGTCTGATCGAGCCGACCCAGGAATCTCTAATGCCGGCTCCGGCGAGGAAACCACTGATACTGCAGTCAAAGACTCATCGGCTCCAGCGAGCCGATGAAAAGGGAAGCCTTAGGCCTCGACTCTGAAGCTGGAGTCGAGGTCTTAGAAGGTTTCCCGATGACACAGAAAGGGAACCTTCAGGCTTGATTAAACCCCTCAAAATGAGTTTATTTTTTCTCTCCTGCAGGACTCTAGGGCTGAAGCCATGGCATACAGCACAAGAGTCCTGCAGGTAAATCCCAGGCAATACACACAAGAAGTGTGCCCGTCTGTCAGAGACATTTTCTGACAGCACGAGTCACACTTCTTGAAACTGAGACCTTTGTATCCTTGGACATATTCAAGGAACAAGTGTAATCACACACAGAAAACACACACACACAGATTACACTGATAGGGTTCAAAGGAATTCTAAAGATAAGTTAAATAAAACTCCTAATCAAACACATACACACCCTAAGGATAGGGAGGAAGGGCCCGAAGGCCTGGGAAAGAACTATAAGTTCTTTGGAAAAAAGGGGCTGAATAACAGGTAGAAGGGATAACAAGTCCACTATACTATGGGGAAAGAAAAATACACTAAGCTAGCCTAAGTCTAAAGAATTTAAACTAGTCTAACTTTCACTAACCTGGAGCCGGTAGAAAACACACCTCGATCGCTGTAGGCCGAGATCTGAGGTAACTCACGCCTAGCATTGTGGGATATAAGGGGAGCCTCGAGCCGGTGGAACCAACTCTCGAGCTTTAGAGTGGCCGAGTCGGGGCCGAGGTCGGCTCCGAACCCATCCAGCAAGAATGAAGGCGAGATAGACAACTTAACATCATATGTCTACTAGGAACACTGCTCTCTATGTTGTAATTCAGAGGTGGAAAGTAGACCGCAAGATCCTAAAGATCCTGTTTTGATAATGGTGCTTCAGCTAGAGCAGCACATAGAAAATTCCAACTCTGCTCAAGACCTAACACTACAGGTCCTTGTTAAACACACTACAAAAGATCTAGCAATCTTTATCACTAACTTAGATAAAAGACAGCAATTCATGCACACAGCTTCTATCATTAACCAACCAAAACTCTACCACTCAGATTATGCTTTCTTCATGATGCTAACTGCTGAACAGGCTAGCACACACAGTCATCAATAGTAGAAAACTACACAAACATAGTCAACTACCTACTTCATGCTCAGAAGAAAGCATTCAACCTCTTCCCTGTGGCAGGCAAGACCAAGCACTTTCAAAACCATCTCTCTAGCAACAAACTATAGAAATGACCCCTGAAAGTATAGTCTTAGCTGATACAAGGAAGCACCTAAAATATATATTTAGTTGACACTGTCAGCAAAGTTAGTGACTTAAAAAACTAATGCACTTCTTAGTAAAGTACTGGAAACAAAATACTGATGTACTATTTATAAATATACTAGAGCATTCCCTTGTATGTATAAAACAAATAAAACAACATTACTTAAAGCTATGGACCCAACGTACAGGAGTTTTCCTGTCATGTAAATTCAGAAATACGCATTGGCCTAAGAAGGCGGACTTAGATTAACATAAAAGCGCACTTAAGGGCTTCTGGGAGAGAGGCGTAGCACTCATTTAATGAAAAACAGCCAGTCAGGTCTTCATGCTTTTGATCTCTATTACCACATTGTGCTGAAGATGTACTGACGGTATTATTATGCCAAATAAAGGCAGCGATGATATGTAAGTGAATACTGTTTTTTACAAAGACAACTAAACCTAGGTCTGGAATTCTGCTACAGTGAAAGCTTCCACCAGCAACTTTCTCTCTCTCTCTCTCTCGAGAGAGAGAGAAAAGAAGAAAAAGATATATATTCTCAGCTTTGCTTGGTTTCCAGATCTGTTCTGGACTTATAGACCCTTATGAAAACAAGTTCTAAAACTTCTGTGTTCTAAAATTCTGCTAGACCTCTTCTACCTTGTGCTTTCTCTCTTGAATACTTTGTGCGATACCTTGGTTTCCTTATGGTCCCCTGCCCTTCATTTCCAATCCTCCTCGGCCCGCCATTAATAGACTCCCATGAGGCAGTGGCATTCAAGGCAATCTGGCCACAATGGAAGCTTATATGTCCACTTCGGAACACTGCTCCTCTATATTTGTAATTCAGGGAATTGGAAGTAGACATAGAAACTAAGATCTGTTTTGATATGGTGCTTAGCTAGAGCAGCACAGAAGAGATTCCAACACTCAAGACCTAGCTTTTACGGATCCCTTGTTAAACACACTACAAAGATCACAACGTTCTTTATCACTAACTCAGATAAAGACAGCAATTCAGCCTTTTGCTTCTATCATTATAGCTTCAAAACTCACTCAGATTGTGGCTATTCAAAATTATAACTGCTGAACATTTCTTTGATCATCAATGATACCAGAAAAATACACAGGCATGATCAGCTACACGCCCATGTAAAAGCATTCAACCTCTCCCCTACTTGGCAAGACCAGCGCTTTCAAAGCATCTCCGGCAAGAAACTATAAAATAACCCTAGTATAGTCTTGTTCAATTACTGAAGCACCTAAAATACTATATACTTACAGATTGACACTGTCTACAAAGTTAGTAGCTTAAAAAGGTAAATAATGCATAACATTGAGTAAAGTACTACATTTAAAATACTGATGTACTGTTATAAATATACTGAGGCATTCCTTGTATGTACTGGAAACAAATAAACAACATTACTTGATATGGACCCAGCATGCGGTTTTCCTGTCATGCTATATAAGTTAAGAAAGAAACGCATTGGCCTAAAGAGCGGACTTAATTAACATAAAGCCTGCAAAAAACTACTGGGAGGAGAGAGACGTAGCACTCATTGTAGAAAACAGCCAGTCAGGTCTTGTGCTGCAGTCTCTATTGCCACAATTGTACTGAAGAATGCTTTCGGCTGAGTATTAGCTATAAATAAGGCAGCAGATATATAATAGTAGACTGTTTACAAGGACAACTAAACCTACGGTCTAAGTGCTGGTACTTCCTACCTTAACTTTCTCTCTCTCTCTCTCGAGATATGTTCTCAATACCTTGGTTTTAGATCTGTTCTGGACTTATATAGACCCTTGTGAGAAAAGCAAGTTCTAAATACTGTGTTCCTAAATTCTGCTGAGCCTCCTCTACATAATAACACCTCTTCAAGATAACGCTGTTCGCGGTACCTTGGTTTCTTCTTTAATTCTACCCTTCATTTCCCACTCCCTCTACTCCTTGCCACGTGTCTAGACTCCATAGAATAGTGGCATTCAGGAAAACAATCTATTGCAATGGAAAGCATGTGTCTACTGAACTTTCTCTCTATATTGTAATTCAGAGTGGAAAATGAGCCATAAGATCCTAAAGATCCTGTTTTGATAATGGTGCTTCAGCTAAGAGCAGCACATAAGAAAATTCAACTCCTCCAGAGACCTAACACTACAGGTCCTTGTTAAGCACTAAGATCTGCCATAAATCTTTGTACTAACTTAGATGAGGAACCCGGCTTGATTCATGCACGGCTACTATCACATTATCAGCTTAAAAGCTCTACCACTCAGATTATGCTTTTCATGGAATTGCTAACTGCTGAACGGATGGCACACACACGGTCATCAATAGTAGAAAGCCCCTACACAAACATAGTCAACTACCTACTACTTCATGCTCGAAGCATTCAACCTCTTCCCTATGGCAGGCAAAACAAGCACTTTCAAAGTACATCTCTCTAACAATGACAAACTATAGAAATGACCCCCTATTGGTATAGTCTTAGCAATTACAAGGAGGCACCTAAAATATATATTTAGTTGGCCTGTCTACAAAGTTAGTGGCCAAAGTAAATAATACATAACAGTAGTACTGGAAACAAAATGCGATGTACTATTTATAAATATGAGAAAACTCTAAAGGGAACAGCCCTGCAGCAGTAAATTCAGTGGATCAGTAATGAGAAACCAAATGACAGCTTGGTAAATTATTATTGTAGCACTTTTATTACACACTAAGAACTTTGATGGCTCAATATCACCTTCTTCGAAAGGCGAAACAATACGTTCGAGGGAAAGCTTCAGCAAATGCTTGCCTTATTGTGACCTCATAATTGAGAGGACCACCTACAATTAAGCGTTACTATTAAAAAATAATAAAACCTTTCAATGAATTCTAAAAAGAATATTATACGCACTATTTAAAAACAATACACAAACCATGTATAAACCATAAATACTACATGTTCTGTAATAATATTAGAACATTACATACATATTAAAATATGTGATGATGAACAAAACAGCCACATAACCCTTATAAGCAGAGGTATAATTCACATCCATAAAAACACAATAAAAGCCCAGGAACAGCTGGAACGAAAAATAATCTACCCGGATTGAAACATTTTTCAATTCTGAGGGCAGTGGATAGGTGCAAGGCAGCCCAGTCAGTTGATCAGTGGTTTAGTATTTTCCTTTGGAATTATCTCATAGTACCAATAATTTCAAAATACAAGGACAATGACACATTCATTAATTCCTGGATATATATATACTCACTGTTCCTGATTTGCCAAAATAACTCTTCTTTCCAAATTAATTTGCCAAGAGCCACTATTTCCATCGGTAACAACTTGCTTGGGAACAGAAAAATGGAAAATATGTCAGAGTGTTCCATAACCTGGCAGGCAATGCATTCCTTAAATCCATCACGATGTTGCATAAAGATGATACTCCTTATGCGTTCACGCCTTTACTTCGATCTTTCCTATATAGAGCGGTACATTTGTGCATAAAGCCACATACACCACTACTCTTGCCCACAATTAAAACTACCGCAACCTTGTATCTTTTTCATTATTAAATTTGTAACTTGTCTCCTTCCTGAATATTCTTACATTGGTGGCATGTCCACACGTTGGTCATACCACTTATATTTATTAAACCCTACTTTCTTGGTTCTTTCCAAAGGATTTTTAAACTAAAAGCCCTTTCTAAATGTAAGGTTAGAGTGCTGGCCTAATGCACCTCCATTAATAGTCATCTCCCCTAATGGACCCCGAATTCTTCTGTAAAATGTCCTTATTAAATGATTGGTCTATCGAAAAGATTACACAAGAAATTTATGTTAATGTTAATTTCCTACACCTTATTCGGACCCATATTTCCTATACCTTGGTCAGCTGAAATACCAAGCTCTGTGTGGGTATAAGATGAGTTTAAAATGACCAGAAAGCCTTTTCATATCTACTTTCTTGATTTCAATCAGGAGGCCATGGGGTAGCTAGCCCCTATTCAGAAACATACTGACCAAGTTTATCGCACTCATTTATAAAATCCACATACCTAGTGACGAATCCATACGCTGCCCATACCATCTGTCCTTTTACCGTAGCTCTTTTTGATGGGCAAAATTGGCAACTGTCATGAAACCCATTAGAATATGTGGGTTTTGGAGTAAATCTCACTTTCACCATCTGGATTAAGTATAAATCTACTGATAAGGAAATGTCTAAACTAATTAATTTGGTTAATATTAACCTCATCTACGTAAAATCCAGGAAATCTGTAAACATCTTCATATTTTCAATAATATTCAATACCTCTAATGGGCCTTCAAAGAAGAACATATGTAAATCCTAATACCTAGTGTGCCAGGCGACATGTTAACCACAATCTTAAATAAGAATGTATACACTGCTATAACACAGTTGACAGGCAGCTCCCCCACAGGGCCATAGCCCACACCCTGACGTTTGTTCGTATTTGTCCATTAAAACTAAAACAACTATACTTTAGGACCAACTCATGTGTTTCTATTCATGTAGATAGTGTTTTGTGGGACAGCACATCTCCATAAACTCCTCAATAATTCCGACCCAACTGCGGGAGTGGCTGTATGAATCTTTAATATCAACAGTCAAAAAAAAATGGAAATGTGGGTTTAAGCTATTTCGTTGATGTTCCCCCAAAAGTCACTGAATCCTTTACAGATTTGCTTTTATCTTAATAGAATGGTTTAGTGTAATTTATCATATATTGGCGACCACCAACCCCCTACTATCCCTGAATTATTCTAAATGGGGGTTTTTAATGGACTTATGAATTTTTGGTTACTTTAAAAGCGAAGGCATTTAGGTGCCAACACTCAAAATAAAATTGGATGTCTAATCAATAAATTCCTCTACAAATAGATCTTCAATAGTAGTTCTGATTTTATTAAAAGCTATATTTACTTCGTTCAGGCTTATGCTCTCATAGACCCTCAGTCAAAATGTGCCATGAGTTCACTTATATAATCATTAAGGTTCATAAAAAATAAGGCCATTCCCTTTATAGGGTTTCATTACGTATTTTTACAATCCTGGATTAGTAATGTTAGAGAAAGTAAAGTTGTTCTCCGAAATATTAAGTTTTGTTTTACATTTACATGCCTAATAACTGCTAAATACCTAAAATCTAACTCATGCACCTTTTCAAATGATCTTAAATTGACCTTCAATGGGGGATTAAACAGACTGGCTATTCTGAATGGGTTCGTCAGTGATGAACTTTACCTAACATAGAAGTTAAATTCAAACTTCCTTACGAATAACTTTGGGGTCTATAATTGTTTTCACTAAGAAATCGCCAGGAATCTGGGAATGAAAATGAGGCCCCGTGAGGAAATCAATACATATCGATGCTGTAGTAATGTTTAGCGTGGTGTAATTAAGATTTTAAGTCACCTTCCATTTTATATACTATAATCGGATAGTCTTCTGGAGGTATGCGTCACCTCCCTTGATTCTATCTGTTCCTTAAATGCATTCTCTACCCCATTCTTGACTAGGCCTCAAGTTCATTTGATGTGGATGCCTCCTTCCCCAAAGGAAATACAGTGGTACTTATCTCTTCTCTCTCAGTCTCTTGATTTGAAACATTTGCTTGTGGTCCGGACCAGGGCTTTCATATCATCCTAATTTGCTCCTACTGCTTCCTCTCCTTCATCTACTACTGGCCCACCAAAACAGGCCCTGATAAGCATTGTTATGTACCGAAATCATCCCAAACTTTACTGTATTTCTTGTCCTATACTCTGGGCTTTTCCTGTCTATAAGTTACAGGTGGAACTACATCAAATCCTTCACTCTTCTTATTTTTAACTCTACCATTCTGTGGAGGTTTTGGATATGCTGTCTTGGTGAATACTCCCTTTTTTATTTTCTTTTTCTTGTTTTTCCACTTAATTTATTGAGTGGTAACCTCTATGCTCGTAAAATTCGAGCATAATCCATATTATATTTAAAAAGTCTTGGTGTTCTTTTATTTTTTCTTTTCAACCCTGCTTTAATTCCATACTAAACCCTTCCACTTGCTGCTGTAGTGTCGATAAGTAATCTAATAAATTCAAAACTGCCTAAACCAACTCCAATAGTTGCATATGGAACTCGGATCTCAATTCCGTAGCCTACAGGGAGGCGCCATTTACTAAAGCCCCTTAAGACAATCTTCCTCTCTAAGCACTCCCTAAGTGATTTCTAATTTAACAGTTTTATTACAACTTATTATCAAAGTCCCAATCAGAACATTAATATTGTCCAAAGCCAATTTTATAGCTCCCACACCAGGTTCTGACTCTCCCTGCAACCTATTTATTGACAGCAAAAAGTTATTCTTTTTTAGGTAAAGTCAGCAGATGGTAGTGAATCATAAAATGATTTTCTTGGTACAATGACCGGATCTAGTGTTGCTCAAGCCAAACCCCCTTGACTGGTGGTAATACTAGATTCACTAATAAAAGTGTTGTTGCTCCGATTGTATTAATGTCAGCATTCGGCGTCGATAAATTAGCGTGCCAGCACCTCCTACATGCGCACAAACTTTTTATTCCTGGGTTACAGTCCCTTTTGTTATATTGCTGGTATTATGTCATTACCTCCGTATCCCTTGGGCCGACCTTGATGCACTCTGCTACTCCCTCCGACCCACCTCATCTAACTTGATGGTCGTTGGGTTAGTATATAAAATCTGCCACCCAGCAGCAACTGAATAAGAGGGTAGTTAAATCGCGTCAGCCGCCTGCCTCGGCCCTTCACCATTTCAGTTACTAGTTTCTCCCTCGTCATCACCTGCACAGAACAATGGGTCCTCGTTAGGCTGCGCTTTCGTTAAGCCATGACGTCGGCGAACTCAAACCACGGAACAGACCAATGAACACAAAAACCTCTAAAGGGAACAGCCCTGCAAGCATTAAATTCAGTGAATCAATGAAAGCAAATGTGTCAGCTTAGTGAAATTAATATTGTAAGCTACTTTTATTACACACAAAGAACTTTTTGTTAGGCTCAATATCCCACCTTCTTTCAGGCAGAACAATGCATTCCAAAGAAACTATGGTACTTTTACCACTTTATTAATGACCTCATTTAAGGACCCTATTCAAAATTACTATTAAAAAATAATAATACTAGTTTATATAGGGTTGTTATATATATATTCATTATTCTTTTAATAATATATGTGTTTATTCTAATAAATGCCGAATAATATGAACTAGTTTATACATAGTTTAATATTGTTTTATTAGATGCGTACCAATAGGTTCTTTTAGAATTAAATTGAAAGGTTTATTATTTTTTAATAGTATGATTTTTTAATTGGGTGTAGATTCCCTCAGTTATGAGGTCATTAACAAGGGTAAAAGTGACACATTGAAGTTTTCCAGCGGAGGCTGTTGTCGTCTGAAGGGTGGAATATTGAGCCTGCCAGTATTGTATATGTAATAAAAGTGCTAATGTGCGTTTCACTAATGACTGTTTGCTTTCTCATTGGTTCACTAATTTACCTGCAGGGCTGTTCCCTTAGAGGTTTGTGGTGGTGCAGGCATTCCATTGGTTTTGATGACTATTTTATAAGTATACTAAGGCATTTCCATGTATGTACAAACAAATACAGCATTGCTTAAATATGGACCAAGCATGCGGAGTTTTTCCTGTCATATGAAATCCAGAAATCACATTGGCCTAAGAGGGGCGGACTTAGTTAACATAGTATGCCAGAGACTTCTGGGAGGGGCGTAGCACTCGTTTGTGAAAACAGTCAGGTCTCTTGTGCTTTTGATCTCACCATGCCACAGGCTGGCCACGAGATGCTGGCTGAGTAGCCCAGCGCTGCATCAAGGCAGCAAGGCGTGTAATAGTGAATACTGTTTTAAGGACAACTAAACCTCTGGTCTAAAAATTCCTGCTGAGTACTTCCTACCTTAGCTTTTTCTCTCTCTCTCTCTCTCTCTCTCGAGATATGTGTTCTCAATACCTTGGTTTCAGATCACCTGTTCTGGACTTATAGACCCACTTGTAAGGAAACAGGACTTCTAAACCTGTGTTCAAATTCTGCTGAGCACTTCCTGCACTTATTAACTTTCTCTTCAGATAACTTATTTAACGTTACCTTGGTGTTCTTGCTGGTTACCCGCTGACTTCCTTCTCCTCATACCCGCGTGTCTAGACTACCACTTGAGAATGAGTGGCATTCCAAGAAGCTAATCTATTGCAATGGAAAACATATGTCTACTAGGAACACTACTCTATGTTATGTCATTAGAGTGGAAAATGGACGCAAGATCCTAAAGATCCTGTTTAATAATGGTGGTGCTTCAGCTAGAGCGGCACATACATTCCAACTCTCTGCTGAGACCTAACACTACAGGTCCCTTGTTAAACACTACAAAGATCTAGCAATCTTTATCACTAGCAGATAAAGACAGCAATTCATGCACCACGCAGCTTCTATCATTCATTAACCAATACAAAACTCTACCACTCAAATTATACTTTCTTCATGATGCTAACTTACTTTGAACGACTAGCACACACAGTCATCAATAGTAGAAAACACCACAAACATAGTCAACTTCTACTTCATACTCAAAAGAAAGCATTCAACCTTCTCTTCCTATTATGTCCAAGCAAGACCAAGCACTCAAAATAACCATCTCTCTGTAACAAACTATAAGAAATGACCCTAGAGAGTACAGTCTGTAGCTGATGGCAAAAACACCTAAAAATATATATTTAGTTGACACTGTCTGCAAAGTTAGTGACTTAAAAAGTAAACTAATGCATAACAGTAAAAGTACTGAAACAAAATACTGATGTACTATTTATAAATGTATTCCCTTGCTTGTGTACTGAAACAAATAAAACAACGTGCCAAATGGACCCAGCATGCAGAGTTTTCCTGTCATGTAAATTCAAAAATACGCATCGATAAGAGGCGGACTGCTTAGATTAACATAAAGCGCGAAGAGACTTCCTGGGAGGCGCCTCATTTAATGAAAACAGCCAGTCAGGTCTTGTGCTTTTGATCTCTGTTACAATTGACGCTGAGAATGCTAGCTGAGTATTTGCAAATAGAGCAGCAAGGCGTGTAATAGTGAATACTGTTTTTACCAAGGACAACTTCTAAACCTACGGTCTAAAAATTCCTGCTGAGTCGCTTCCTGTAACTTTCTCTCTCGAGGATATGTGTTCTCAATACCTTGGTTTCAGATCTGTTCCTGGACTTATAAGACCCTTGTAAAGAAACAAGTTCCTAAACCTGTGTTCTAAAATTCACCTGCTGAGCCTCCTTTTCTGCTTATTAACTTTCTCTCTTCAGATAACTGTTCGCAGTACCTTGGTTTCCTTACCCAATTTACCCTTCATTTTCCATCACTCCTCTGTGCCAGGTGTCTAGACTCCCGCAGAGAATAGTGCATTCCAGGAAAGCAATCTATTATTACCGTGGAAAACATCGCTTCTACTAGGAACACTGCTCTCTATATTTATAATTCAGTGGAGAAGTGACCCGGTCGCCAGATCCTAAAGAATCCCTGTTTTGATAATGGTTACTTCAGCGACAGCACGCCAAATTCCAACTCTGCTCAAGACCTAACACACTATGGGTCCTTGTTAAACACACTACAAAGATCCAGCAATCTTTATCACTACCTTAAAATAAAGACAGCAATTCATTACAGCTTCTATCATTAAGAAAGGGCGCATGGAGGAGTTAGCTATGGAGTTCAGGGTAGCCAGCTGAGTGTTCATCTTGTCTTGAAACCCATGGCCGTAGGATCCTTCAACATGTCACTTTCGCTTCTTTGATCAAGTCTCTTTGAAGACGAATAAAATGGCATAGGTAGTTCAGCGAGCACATAGCAAAGGTCGCTGGCGAGAACATCCGCTTCCCGTACCTGTCCATAGACCTAGATTCTTTGTTAGGGGATGAACAGGCACTGAAGGATCAGCTAGTTCCTTCTTGGTGGCAGCAGCTACCACCACAGCATCCACAGAAACACCTTTTGTGAGAAATTGCTTGTCAGTTGGTGCTGTTATAAATTTGGAGGGTCTCCTGGGGGTGGGGTCCACTGAATCAGGAGCCGTCCAGGCCTTCTTTGCAACCACCTGCATGGGGGATCAAAGGGGGACACCCAGGAGGTGGAAGGGCGAGCCAAGCGCCTCAATATACACAGATTCATCCTCCGAAGGGTTAAGGGCTGGCCAATTTCCCTCTGTTTCAGGATCTCTAGAATGTCTGAAAGAGACATCTTCAGAAGGGAGCGTGGGAACCCTCAGAATCCTCTAAATCTGTGTCAGAGGTGACAGACTCAGGTGAGTCTATGTGCTTCCTCTTACACTTTCTCTTCCTAGGGGCTCCCCTGCCAATTCAGGAGAGGCCTCGGAAGAGGATGAAATCCCACAGAGGATTCTTGAGGAGCTTGCTCTCTGCGGTCTGGGATGAGGGAGTGAGTCGACATAACCAAAGGCACCGAAGAGGGAGGCGGGACGGAGCCGACTGTGGAGTGAACAAGGTTCTAACACACTCCGCATGACCTCGAATGCACCCTGTCCGGCAGAGCCAGAGGTCCCCGCTCCGAGAAGCTGAGAACCTCCCTCGGCACTGACAGAGATGGCTCCGAGGCGATGTTGGAGCCGAACTCACCAGCGCCCGAAGCACCGAGAGGGAGGCGGGGTCGGACAAGGGTCCGATGCCACTCACCTCGGAGCCGGCGAGGAAGCCCGGCGCCGAGATTCTTCAAAGAAGAAATCGGAGCCGAGCCGAAGACAAATGTATCGGCTCGGCGCTACAGTCTCGGTCGGAGGCGCCCGGCTCGAGCTCAAAGGAGTCGGAGGAGGAATATTTATTGGAACAAGTTGAGGCATCGACTGATGAGTGGGACTCTGGAGCATTTGGGCCAGTGCCTCGGACTTCAAAGTCTACTCACTACCCTCTGGAGGTCGTGATCTGAGAGCCTCGATGACCTGGAGGAGTGAGATCTATGGCTCCGTTCAGACAGCAGGGGAGGCTGGAGCGAATGAGGGAGCCAAGGGGCGGTGACCTCGATCTCTTTCTAGATGTCGGCTCCGATGGTCTGATGAACCCGACCCAGAAATCTCTAATGCCTCGGCTCCGGCGGGCAGGAAACCCGAATACTGCAGTCAAAGACTCGCCGGCTCCAGCGGAGCCGATGAAGAAGTAAAACTTGGCTTGGGCCTCGACTCTGAAGCTGGAGTCGAGGGTCTTAGAAAGCCTTAGAAGGTTTCCCGATGACACAGAAAGGGAACCTTCGGGCTTGATTAAACCCTCAAAATGAGTTTATTTTTCTCTCCTGCAGGACTCTGGGGCTGAAGCCATGGCATACAGCACAAGAGTCCTGCAGGTCTATATAAGAATCCCAGGCAATACACACAAGAAGTGTGCCCGTCTGTCAGAGACATTTTCTGACAGCACGAGTCACACTTCTTGAAGCCTGAACCTTTGTATCCTTGGACATATTCAAGGAACCGAGTGTAATCACACACACAGAAAACACACACACACAGATTACACTGATAGGGTTCAAAGGGAATTATTTAAACTAAAGATAAGTTAAATAAAACTCCCTAATCAAACACATACACCCTAAGGATAGGGAGGAAGGGCCCGAAGGCCTGGGGAAAGAACTATAAGTTCTTTGGAAAAAAAGGGGGCTGAATAACAGGTAGAAGGGATAACAAGTCCACTATACTATGGGGAAAGAAAAATACACTAAGCTAGCCTAAGTCTAAAGAATTTAAACTAGTCTAACTTTCACTAACCTGGAGCGGTGAAAACACACCTCGATGGCTGTAGCGACAAGCGAATCTGAGGTACCGCACGCCTAGCATTGTGGGCTATAAGGGGAGCCACGAGGCGGTGGAACCAACTCTCGAGCTTTAGAGTGGCCGGTCGGGCCGAGGTGGAAGCTCGAACCCATCCAGCAAGAATGAAGGCGAGATAGACAACAACATCATATGTCTACTAGGAACACTGCTCTCTATATTTGTAATTCAGAGGTGGAAAGTAGACCAAGATCCTAAAGATCCTGTTTTGATAATGGTGCTTCAGCTAGAGCAGCACATAGAAAATTCCAACTCTGCTCAAGACCTAACACTACAGGTCCTTGTTAAACACACTACAAAAGATCTAGCAATCTTTATCACTAACTTAGATAAAAGACAGCAATTCATGCACACAGCTTCTATCATTAACCAACCAAAACTCTACCACTCAGATTATGCTTTCTTCATGATGCTAACTGCTGAACAGGCTAGCACACACAGTCATCAATAGTAGAAAACTACACAAACATAGTCAACTACCTACTTCATGCTCAAAAGAAAGCATTCAACCTCTTCCCTGTGGCAGGCAAGACCAAGCACTTTCAAAACCATCTCTCTAGCAACAAACTATAGAAATGACCCTGAAAGTATAGTCTTAGCTGATACAAGGAAGCACCTAAAATATATATTTAGTTGACACTGTCTGCAAAGTTAGTGACTTAAAAAGTAAACTAATGCATAACAGTAAAGTACTGGAAACAAAATACTGATGTACTATTTATAAATATACTAGAGCATTCCCTTGTATGTACTGAAACAAATAAAACAGCATTACTTAAATATGGACCCAGCATGCAGAGTTTTCCTGTCATGTAAATTCAGAAATACGCATTGGCCTAAGAGGCGGACTTAGTTAACATAAAAGCGCAAGAGACTTCTGGGAGAGAGCGTAGCACTCATTTAATGAAAACCAGCCAGTCAGGTCTTGTGCTTTTGATCTCTGTTGCCACAATTGTGCTGAGAATGCTGGCTGAGTATTATGCCAAATAAGGCAGCAAGACGTGTAATAGTGAATACTGTTTTTACAAGGACAACTTCTAAACCTACGGTCTAAAATTCTGCTGAGTCGCTTCCTACCTTAACTTTCTCTCTCTCTCTCTCGAGATATGTGTTCTCAATACCTTGGTTTCAGATCTGTTCTGGACTTATAGACCCTTGTAAGGAAAACATGTTCTAAACCTGTGTTCTAAAATTCTGCTGAGCCTCTTCCTACCTTATTAACTTTCTCTCTTCAGATAACTGTTCGCAGTACCTTGGTTTCCTTGCTAATTCCTATACTTCATTTCCGTCCTCCTCATGCCACGTGTCTAGACGCCCATAGAGAATAGTGGCATTCCAGAAACAATCTATTGCAATGGAAAACATATGTCTACTAGGAACACTGCTCTCTATGTTGTAATTCAGAGGTGGAAAGTAGACTGCAAGATCCTAAAGATCCTGTTTTGATAATGGTGCTTCAGCTAGAGCAGCACATAGAAAATTCCAACTCTGCTTAAGACCTAACACTACAGGTCCTTGTTAAACACACTACAAAAGATCTAGCAATCTTTATCACTAACTTAGATAAAAGACAGCAATTCATGCACACAGCTTCTATCATTAACCAACCAAAACTCTACCACTCAGATTATGCTTTCTTCATGATGCTAACTGCTGAACAGGCTAGCACACACAGTCATCAATAGTAGAAAACTACACAAACATAGTCAACTACCTACTTCATGCTCAAAAGAAAGCATTCAACCTTTTCCCTGTGGCAAGCAAGACCAAGCACTTTCAAAACCATCTCTCTAACAACAAACTATAGAAATGACCCCTGAAAGTATAGTCTTAGCTGATACAAGGAAGCACCTAAAATATATATTTAGTTGACACTGTCTGCAAAGTTAGTGACTTAAAAAGTAAACTAATAAATAACAGTAAAGTACTGGAAACAAAATACTGATGTACTATTTATAAATATACTAGAGCATTCTCTTGTATGTACTGAAACAAATAAAACAGCATTACTTAAATATGGACCCAGCATGCAGAGTTTTCCTGTCATGTAAATTCAGAAATACGCATTGGCCTAAGAGGGCAGACTTAGTTAACATAAAGCGCAAGAGACTTCTGGGAGAGAGACGTAGCACTCATTTAATGAAAAACAGCCAGTCAGGTCTTGTGCTTTTGATCTCTGTTGCCACAATTGTGCTGAGAATGCTGGCTGAGTATTATGCCAAATAAGGCAGCATGACGTGTAATAGTGAATACTGTTTTTACAAGGACAACTTCTAAACCTACGGTCTAAAATTCTGCTGAGTCGCTTCCTACCTTAACTTTCTCTCTCGAGATATGTGTTCTCAATACCTTGGTTTCAGATCTGTTCTGGACTTATAGACCCTTGTAAGGAAAACAAGTTCTAAACCTGTGTTCTAAAATTCTGCTGAGCCTCTTCCTACCTTATTAACTTTCTCTCTTCAGATAACTGTTCGCAGTACCTTGGTTTCCTTGCTAATTCCTACCCTTCATTTCCATCCTCCTCATGCCACGTGTCTAGACTCCCATAGAGAATAGTGGCATTCCAGAAACAATCTATTGCAATGGAAAACATATGTCTACTAGGAACACTGCTCTCTATGTTGTAATTCAGAGGTGGAAAGTAGACCGCAAGATCCTAAAGATCCTGTTTTCATAATGGTGCTTCAGCCAGAGCAGCACATAGAAAATTCCAACTCTGCTCAAGACCTAACACTACAGGTCCTTGTTAAACACACTACAAAAGATCTAGCAATCTTTATCACTAACTTAGATAAAAGACAGCAATTCATGCACACAGCTTCTATCATTAACCAACCAAAACTCTACCACTCAGATTATGCTTTCTTCATGATGCTAACAGGCTAGCACACACAGTCATCAATAGTAGAAAACTACACAAACATAGTCAACTACCTACTTCATGCTCAAAAGAAAGCATTCAACCTCTTCCCTGTGGCAGGCAAGACCAAGCACTTTCAAAACCATCTAACAACAAACTATAGAAAAGACCCCTGAAAGTATAGTCTTAGCTGATACAAGGAAGCACCTAAAATATATATTTAGTTGACACTGTCTGCAAAGTTAGTGACTTAAAAAGTAAACTAATGCATAACAGTAAAGTACTGGAAACAAAATACTGATGTACTATTTATAAATATACTAGAGCATTCCCTTGTATGTACTGAAACAAATAAAACAGCATTACTTAAATATGGACCCAGCATGCAGAGTTTCCTGTCATGTAAATTCAGAAATACGCATTGGCCTAAGAGGGCGGACTTAGTTAACATAAAGCGCAAGAGACTTCTGGGAGAGAGACGTAGCACTCATTTAATGAAAAACAGCCAGTCAGGTCTTGTGCTTTTGATCTCTGTTGCCACAATTGTGCTGAGAATGCTGGCTGAGTATTATGCCAAATAAGGCAGCAAGACGTGTAATAGTGAATACTGTTTTTACAAGGACAACTTCTAAACCTACGGTCTAAAATTCTGCTGAGTCGCTTCCTACCTTAACTTTCTCTCTCTCTCTCTCTCGAGATATGTGTTCTCAATACCTTGGTTTCAGATCTGTTCTGGACTTATAGACCCTTGTAAGGAAAACAAGTTCTAAACCTGTGTTCTAAAATTCTGCTGAGCCTCTTCCTACCTTATTAACTTTCTCTCTTCAGATAACTGTTCGCAGTACCTTGGTTTCCTTGCTAATTCCTACCCTTCATTTCCATCCTCCTCATGCCACGTGTCTAGACTCCCATAGAGAATAGTGGCATTCCAGAAACAATCTATTGCAATGGAAAACATATGTCTACTAGGAACACTGCTCTCTATGTTGTAATTCAGAGGTGGAAAGTAGACCGCAAGATCCTAAAGATCCTGTTTTGATAATGGTGCTTCAGCTAGAGCAGCACATAGAAAATTCCAACTCTGCTCAAGACCTAACACTACAGATCCTTGTTAAACACACTACAAAAGATCTAGCAGTCTTTATCACTAACTCAGATAAAAGACAGCAATTCATGCACACAGCTTCTATCATTAACCAACCAAAACTCTACCACTCAGATTATGCTTTATTCATGATGCTAACTGCTGAACAGGCTAGCACACACAGTCATCAATAGTAGAAAAATACACAAACATAGTCAACTACCTACTTCATGCTTAAAAGAAAGCATTCAACCTCTCCCCTGTGGCAGGCAAGACCAAGCACTTTCAAAACATCTCTCCAGCAAGAAACTATAGAAATAACCCCTGAAAGTATAGTCTTAGCTAATACACCGAAGCACCTAAAATATATATTTAGTTGACACTGTCTACAAAGTTAGTGACTTAAAAAGTAAACTAATGCATAACAGTAAAGTACTGGAAACAAAATACTGATGTACTATTTATAAATATACTAGAGCATTCCCTTGTATGTACTGAAACAAATAAAACAGCATTACTTAAATATGGACCCAGCATGCAGAGTTTTCCTGTCATGTAAATTCAGAAAGACGCATTGGCCTAAGAGGGCGGACTTAGTTAACATAAAGCGCAAGAGACTTCTGGGAGAGAGACGTAGCACTCATTTAATGAAAAACAGCCAGTCAGGTCTTGTGCTTTTGATCTCTGTTGCCACAATTGTGCTGAGAATGCTGGCTGAGTATTATGCCAAATAAGGCAGCAAGATGTGTAATAGTGAATACTGTTTTTACAAGGACAACTTCTAAACCTACGGTCTAAAATTCTGCTGAGTCGCTTCCTACCTTAACTTTCTCTCTCTCTCTCTCTCTCTCTCTCGAGATATGTGTTCTCAATACCTTGGTTTCAGATCTGTTCTGGACTTATAGACCCTTGTAAGGAAAACAAGTTCTAAACCTGTGTTCTAAAATTCTGCTGAGCCTCTTCCTACCTTATTAACTTTCTCTCTTCAGATAACTGTTCGCAGTACCTTGGTTTCCTTGCTAATTCCTACCCTTCATTTCCATCCTCCTCATGCCACGTGTCTAGACTCCCATAGAGAATAGTGGCATTCCAGAAATTAGAAGTTATGTACTCACCATAACGTTCCATCTGAGTAGGTGACTTCATTCGGATGCAACCTGTGGGTATCGGATCCGACCTCGGATCCGAGCCGGCAATTCAAAAGCTTAGGCTCCGAGCTCCTAGCTCCTCCCTCTTACCCATAACCCCTTGCCAAGCCCTGACTGACCTCAGATTGAGTTTGCCTCAAAATACTGACCACAGTACACTAAAACAGCATAAATACTCGCTCTATAAAGGTCAGGGGGATGGAGGGGATAGTTACATCGAATAAGTCACCTACTCAGATGGAGCGTTATGGTGAGTACATAACTTCTAAATCTAAGTAGGCAGACTTCATTCGTCTGCAACCTGTGGGACAGAGTCCCTAGCTACCTGAATCTTGGCCGTCATGGAAGGATGTTCCGGAGCACCGCTGAGCCAAAGGATGCTCTTCCTCTAGAAACAACATCCACCTTGTAATGAGAAATAAAAGTATGAGGCGAGGCCCAAGTAGCTGCAGCAGATATCATCCAACGAAACAGGGACTTAAAGGCGGCTGGCGTAGAAACTGCCCTAGTAGAATGAGCCGTAACCCTCTGAGGAGCAGGTCTGCCTGAAGTGTCATATGCCTGCAGAATGCAATTAGCAATCCATTTAGATAGAGTGACTTTAGATACTGCTTTACCCAGAGCAAATTTAGCAAAGGAGGCGTACAGGTGATCTGATTTCCTGTGGCCAGCTGTCCTGTTAATATAAAGACGTAATTGTCTATGAACATCCAAGGAATGCAATTTGTATTCTCCTTTGTTTGAATACTTGGGAAAAAACACAGGCAAATTGATTGACTGGTTAAGATTGGATTCAGAAGAGACCTTCGGAAGAAAAGATGGATTGGTCCTGAGGCACACCCTATCAGGGAAGAAAGAAAGATAAGGCGGTTTGACACATAGAGCCTGAAGTTCAGACACCCTTCTGGCTGAAGTGATAGCTACCAGAAAGGCAGTCTTCCAGGAAAGGTATTTTAAATCAGCAGAAGCTGCAGGCTCGAAGGGAGGAGCAGTAAGGGCCTGCAGGACTAAAGACAAGTCCCAAGGCGGTACAACCTCCTTGACTGGAGGCCTTTACAATATAACTCCTTTGTGAAAAGTTTTGCATTTTTTCGCTGTCATAAGGAGCTGTGTCATGACCAATGTGATAATGCGAGATAGCCGCCAATTGTACCTTAATCGTGGAAGAACTAGCCCCTTGATGAAAGAGGACTGTTAGAAAATCCAGCACCGCAGACATAGGTGCTGAAAAAGGATCCACAGTTCTCTGTCCTGCCCATATAGAGAACCTCTTCCATTTACTCCGATAAACCTGTCTGGTGGAAGGTTTATGAGCGGCCACAAAATGGCCTTGACGGTGAAGAGATGCGGGAGTCCTAATTAAGGTTGGAATTGGAGCAGCCAAGCTGTCAACTTCAGGGTCCATAGATTGGGAACTGGCATTCCCAGAGGGTGAGAGATGAGATCGAAATTGGACCCAGAATCCATGGTGGATTGATTTTGTGAGACCATACAAGGGAACCAAGGTTGTCGAGGCCAGAATGGGGCAATGAGAATCATTCTGCTCCCCAAACTGTTGGCTTTCTGCAGAAGCCTCTGCATCAGAGGAAGTGGAGGGTAGGCATAAAAAGAGACCGGGAGGCCAAGCATGCACCAGAGCATCCTCGGGAACTCCTGGTGGGAAGCAGGCGAAGAAATTATCGCATTTGGCGTTTGAGGGAGAAGCAAAAGATCGCAATAAGCGGCAAAATCTTCGCTACTTGAAGATTGAGGGACCACTCGTGTGGAGAAAGGATGGTGCGACTGAGCTTGTCCAGGATGTTGGACTTTCGGAATGCGTTGCTACCAAGCGTTTGGTGGAAATTGCCCATTCCCAGACTCTCATGGCCTCTCGACAAAGGGGTAAGACCTGGTTCCTCCCTGCTTGTTGATATACCAGACTACCGACATGTTGTCTGTCTGAATATAATAGTCCCTGAAGGAAGAGCGTGGTGAAGTGCTTGCAGCGCTAGCACCGCCCTCATTTCCAGGACATTTATATGCAATGGCGTCTCTGTGGGATTCCACGTGCCTTGGACAATCTTTCCATAGAATGCCCCCACCCGAGGCAAGAAGCGTCCGTGGTCACTGTGGCTCGAGGAAATGCAGCAAAAAGGTCTCCCTGCCAGGGGCTCCGGAGAAAAGCCACCACAGAGGAGTCCCTGCACGCTCTGCTGACCCAATCGGGCGTTTAGGCGAACAAAGAGGAGACCACTGAACTTGAAGGGTCCATTGAAGAACCGCGTAAATGCGTGGCATGAATTAGAAGCGGGATAGCTGCTGCCATAGAACCTAGGGCCCTCAGGACCGAAGCTGCAGTTGGAGATGGTTGCAGGATTGCTGTCACATGACACTTCAGGCTGGCGATACGGTCTGGGGTGAGGAAGGCTCGCATTGATCTGGTGTCTAGTCTTCCTCCTATGAAATCTATAATTTGAGTTGGATTCAGAAAGATTTCTCCCAGTTGATCGTGATGCCCAGCCTTGGTGCTAGTTGAAGAAAGTAATCCCTGGCTGAGCAAAGAAGATGCCTTGATGATGCCGTCAGGAGCCAGTCGTCCAGGTACGGAAAGACCTGTAATCCCTGGAGCCTCAGGTGGGCCGCTACCACCGCTAGCACCTTGGTAAACACCCTGGGGGCTGAGGTGAGACCAAAGGGAGGACCCTGAACTGATAATGACTGGCTCCCAGCGGGCGAAGAAACCTCCTGGATCGTCTGTCCATCCGAATGTGGTAGTCGCATCCTTGAGGTCTATGGAACACATCAGTCGTTCACCCTCAAGAGGGAGTATAGATTGCAGGGTGACCATCCGGAACTTTGCTTGGTTACTGACAGGTTCAACTGGGAAAGGTCTAAGATTGGTCTTAAGTCCCCGTCTTCTTTGGCACCAAAAGAACCTGGAGTAAAACCCTAATCCGGCTTGATCTGGGGGCTGGATGGCTCTTTTTCTAGCAGCTGCTCGATTGATAGCTGCCTCCTTTAGTCGGGTGGAACATCTGGGAGGCTGCGAGATTTAGGAATCTTGAATAGGGTATTGAATATCCTCTGGATATAAGTGTCCAAACACCCAACTGTCTGTTGTTATGGACTCCCAAGAAGTCAGGTGCATCGAAACCGCCCCCGACTGCCTCCAGAGCGGACAGCGGGCAACCCTTCAGGGCTGCTGCGTGGGTCTCTCAGAGAGGTTCTCTGGACCCAAAATTGCCAGGAGCCCCTGACTCTGGCACGGCGACCTCCCGTCCTCCTCTGCCACGGAAGGACTGGTTATCCGAGCAGGTTGGGACTGCTGCGACTTCGAACCACATCTTCTTCTGTCCCTTTTGGTTCTTAGAGAAGGACCTCTGGGGAGCTGAGAAGCGGACTCGACGGCAGACAGCGTCTTCCGTCCTTTTCGCTCTGGACTAATGTCTCGCGAACAGTCTTGCCAAACAAGGCAGAACCATCGAAAGGGGCATTCGAAGGTCGCCTTGAAGGGCTCTGCAAAATCACAATGGCGGAGCCAGGCCTGTCGCCTCATGACTAGGCCTGCTCGCTGGCTCTAGCGGCTCCCTCAGTAGCATGAGACAGCAGCCGCAGATGTATTGGATACTGATCTGAGAGTGGCCATTGGGTGGAGTAAACCTGTTTATCCTCACTCGAGATGGACTCGGGAGATGCAGCGTATTCTTTAATCAGATCCGCTGCATCCTAATGACATGTGCCATGTAGTTCAGCTCTCAAGGAGAAGGTGGCTGAACTAAAAACTCGCTTCCCAATGCGATCCATCGAGCGGGACTCCTTGCCGGAGGATGACGGAGGACTCTCCTGGGCCAATTCCCTCTTCGTGGCTGCAGCCATCATCATGGCATCTACTGGGGACCCTTACTCCAGTGGGTTCGTTCTGATGGAGGAGAAAGAATGTCGTCCGAGCGCTTAGGGATAGGCTCAATGGTGTCCGGATCCTTCCACGCCCTGATGGATATAAGATCCACCAGGGGTCAGCAGGAGGACACCCAAGAGGTAGAAAGGGCCGCCTCGTGCCTCCAAGAACACAGACTCGTCCGAAGAAGCCTTGGGGCAGACCACCCCTGATCATTAACATCTCCATGATGTCTCCAAATGAGGCGTCCTCAGGGGTGACCTAGGGAGCCTTCCCCTTCATCCAAGTCCGTGTCTTCAGTGGCGGACTCAGGAGTCCATGTGCCTCCTCTTGCACTACGCTTCCGAGGTACTTCGCCGGGGCTGTCCGAGTACTCTTCAGCAGTTGGATGTTCCAAGGGAACCACTTGGGACATCGAGGCGGGCTGTCCCTGGGACCGGCTGGTGGGGCCTGGCCCAACTGCAATGGAGTGCGGGATGGAGCCGTGGCAGGACCGGGGTCCGGATGTCCTCGACAGTGCCCTTTCCATAACGTTGAAAGCCGAGGGGAGCCAGCTTCTCTAAGCCCGAGCCGACCCCCACTCGGATCCGGCGTGCGGATCGGTCGAGCAACCATCGGATCCGAGACCAGTGCTCCGACCTGGGCGGGCCGAGACACACCAGCTCCCTCGGATCGAGGCTCGGCCCTCGGCTCCGAGAGGTGTCGAAGTACCGAAGCACTCAAGGGATGGCGGATCCGAGGTGCGCCGACCTATCGGATCCGACCCACCCCGGATCCAAATCTGCACAGCGCCGATAGCTCCGAACCCGTGGTATGGGTGGGAGAAGGAGCCTAGGGGCGAAAAGGGTGAAGCCCCTCCGGATGGGGGCTAGGAAGCACTCCCATTTGCATTTGGGCCTGGATGAATTTCCTCATCATCCGGTCCATATCAGCTTCGTTCATTGAAAAAGTCGATCTAGAGGAGGCCACGAAGCGGACCTAGAGAGCCGTTTGGTGACCTCCTGGAAGAGCTAGCCTCCTCCTCCTCGGGTCCAGGAGAACCGAGGGGAGTGGAGCCGAGGAGGAAAGTTAGAAGGCACAGGGAGGCCGGCTTAGATGGAGGAGCCGAACTAGAAGTTCGGCTCTCCTCTTGTGGTGCTTCTCCTGTGCCTCTCCTCTGTCTTTCCCTAGAAGAATCCTTCCCCTCCGGCAACTTTAAGGGAGGTTGAGTCCCAGCGGAGGGAGAACTCACAGCAACAGGTTGCTGAATGGAAGAGGCAGAAGCAGTATCTGGGGTAAAACGCCAGCACCAACCTCCGTTCCCTTAAAGCCGGGGTTGAACCCTGCACAAATGGTACAACCAGAAGACAGGTGTTCAACCCCAAGCATTTAACCGAGTGTGGCCATCTGCTGGGACAGCTTATGGCCACACTCATTATTCGAAAAACAGCCTTGGGGCTTCAGACATCACAAACCTAAGGCCTAAATACACACACACACACAAACAAACTACGAAACCGAGAAAATTTAACTAAAGAGGAGGAAAGCCTTAACCACACACAACACTAACTAGATTAATAACAAAAACAGAGAATTTGAAAACTTTTTCTGTCAAAAAATCTAATCTTATCTCAACCAACGCCAGGAGCTCTAGAATTCCGTTGCTTCTTGAAAAGCGGCAAACGAAATCTGAGGTCAGTCAGGGCTTGGCAAGCGGTTATGGGTAAGAGGGCGGAGCTAGGAGCTTTTGAATTGCCGGCTCGGATCCGAGGTCGGATCCGATACCCACAGGTTGCAGACGAATGAAGTCTGCCTACTTCAGATCAATCTATTGCAATGGAAAACATATGTCTACTAGGAACACTGCTCTCTATGTTGTAATTCAGAGGTGGAAAGTAGACCGCAAGATCCTAAAGATCCTGTTTTGATAATGGTGCTTCAGCTAGAGCAGCACATAGAAAATTCCAACTCTGCTCAAGACCTAACACTACAGGTCCTTGTTAAACACACTACAAAAGATCTAGCAATCTTTATCACTAACTTTGTTAAAGACAGCAATTCATGCACACAGCTTCTATCATTAACCAACCAAAACTCTACCACTCAGATTATGCTTTCTTCATGATGCTAACTGCTGAACAGGCTAGCACACACAGTCATCAATAGTAGAAAACTACACAAACATAGTCAACTACCTACTTCATGCTCAAAAGAAAGCATTCAACCTCTTCCCTGTGACAAGCAAAAACAAGCACTTTCAAAACTATCTCTCTAACAACAAACTATAGAAATGACCCCTGATAGTATAGTCTTAGCTGATACAAGGAAGCACCTAAAATATATATTTAGTTGACACTGTCGACAAAGTTAGTGACTTAAAAAGTAAACTAATGCATAACAGTAAAGTACTGGAAACAAAATACTGATGTACTATTTATAAATATACTACAGCATTCCCTTGTATGTACTGAAACAAATAAAACAGCATTACTTAAATATGGACCCAGCATGCAGAGTTTTCCTGTCATGTAAATTCAGAAATACGCATTGGCCTAAGAGGGCGGACTTAGTTAACATAAAGCGCAAGAGACTTCTGGGAGAGAGACGTAGCACTCATTTAATGAAAAACAGCCAGTCAGGTCTTGTGCTTTTGATCTCTGTTGCCACAATTGTGCTGAGAATGCTGGCTGAGTATTATACCAAATAAGGCAGCAAGACGTGTAATAGTGAATACTGTTTTTACAAGGACAACTTCTAAACCTACGGTCTAAAATTCTGCTGAGTCGCTTCCTACCTTAACTTTCTCTCTCTCTCTCTCTCTCTCGATATGTGTTCTCAATACCTTGGTTTCAGATCTGTTCTGGACTTATAGACCCTTGTAAGGAAAACAAGTTCTAAACCTGTGTTCTAAAATTCTGCTGAGCCTCTTCCTACCTTATTAACTTTCTCTCTTCAGATAACTGTTCGCAGTACCTTGGTTTCCTTGCTAATTCCTACCCTTCATTTCCATCCTCCTCATGCCACGTGTCTAGACTCCCATAGAGAATAGTGGCATTCCAGAAACAATCTATTGCAATGGAAAACATATGTCTACTAGGAACACTGCTCTCTATGTTGTAATTCAGAGGTGGAAAGTAGACCGCAAGATCCTAAAGATCCTGTTTTGATAATGGTGCTTAAGCTAGAGCAGCACATAGAAAATTCCAACTCTGCTCAAGACCTAACACTACAGGTCCTTGTTAAACACACTACAAAAAATCTAGCAATCTTTATCACTAACTTAGATAAAAGACAGCAATTCATGCACGCAGCTTCTATCATTAACCAACCAAAACTCTACCACTCAAATTATGCTTTCTTCATGATGCTAACTGCTGAACAGGATAGCACACACAGTCATCAATAGTAAAAAACTACACAAACATAGTCAACTACCTACTTCATGCTCAAAAGAAAGCATTCAACCTCTTCCCTGTGGCAGGCAAGACCAAACACTTTCAAAACCATCTCTCTAGCAACAAACTATAGAAATGACCCTGAAAGTATAGTCTTAGCTGATACAAGGAAGCACCTAAAATATATATTTAGTTGACACTGTCTGCAAAGTTAGTGACTTAAAAAGTAAACTAATGCATAACAGTAAAGTACTGGAAACAAAATACTGATGTACTATTTATAAATATACTAGAGCATTCCCTTGTATGTACTGAAACAAATAAAACAGCATTACTTAAATATGGACCCAGCATGCAGAGTTTTCCTGTCATGTAAATTCAGAAATACGCATTGGCCTAAGAGGGCGGACTTAGTTAACATAAAGCGCAAGAGACTTCTGGGAGAGAGACGTAGCACTCATTTAATGAAAAACAGCCAGTCAGTGCTTTTGATCTCTGTTGCCACAATTGTGCTGAGAATGCTGGCTGAGTATTATGCCAAATAAGGCAGCAAGACGTGTAATAGTGAATACTGTTTTTACAAGGACAACTTCTAAACCTACGGTCTAAAATTCTGCTGAGTCGCTTCCTACCTTAACTTTCTCTCTCTCTCTCTCTCTCTCGAGATATGTGTTCTCAATACCTTGGTTTCAGATCTGTTCTGGACTTATAGACCCTTGTAAGGAAAACAAGTTCTAAACCTGTGTTCTAAAATTCTGCTGAGCCTCTTCCTACCTTATTAACTTTCTCTCTTCAGATAACTGTTACTTGATACCTTGGTTTCCTTGCTAATTCCTACCCTTCATTTCCATCCTCCTCATGCCACGTGTCTAGACTCCCATAGAGAATAGTGGCATTCCAGAAACAATCTATTGCAATGGAAAACATATGTCTACTAGGAACACTGCTCTCTATGTTGTAATTCAGAGGTGGAAAGTAGACCACAAGATCCTAAAGATCCTGTTTTGATAATGGTGCTTCAGCTAGAGCAGCACATAGAAAATTCCAACTCTGCTCAAGACCTAACACTACAGGTCCTTGTTAAACACACTACAAAAGATCTAGCAATCTTTATCACTAACTTAGATAAAAGACAGCAATTCATGCACACAGCTTCTATTATTAACCAACCAAAACTCTACCACTCAGATTATGCTTTCTTCATGATGCTAACTGCAGAACAGGCTAGCACACACAGTCATCAATAGTAGAAAACTACACAAACATAGTCAACTACCTACTTCATGCTCAAAAGAAAACATTCAACCTCTTCCCTGTGGCAGGCAAGACCAAGCACTTTCAAAACAATCTCTCTAGCAACAAGCTATAAAAATGACCCCTGAAAGTATAGTCTTAGCTGATACAAGGAAGCACCTAAAATATATATTTAGTTGACACTGTCTGCAAAGTTAGTGACTTAAAAAGTAAACTAATGCATAACAGTAAAGTACTGGAAACAAAATACTGATGTACTATTTATAAATATACTAGAGCATTCCCTTGTATGTACTGAAACAAATAAAACAGCATTACTTAAATATGGACCCAGCATGCAGAGTTTTCCTGTCATGTAAATTCAAAAATACGCATTGGCCTAAGAGGCGGACTTAGTTAACATAAAAGCGCAAGAGACTTCTGGGAGAGAGGTAGCACTCATTTAATGAAAACAGCCAGTCAGGTCTTGTGCTTTTGATCTCTGTTGCCACAATTGTGCTGAGAATGCTGGCTGAGTATTATGCCAAATAAGGCAGCATGACGTGTAATAGTGAATACTGTTTTTACAAGGACAACTTCTAAACCTACGGTCTAAAATTCTGCTGAGTCGCTTCCTACCTTAACTTTCTCTCTCTCTCTCTCTCTCTCGATATGTGTTCTCAATACCTTGGTTTCAGATCTGTTCTGGACTTATAGACCCTTGTAAGGAAAACAAGTTCTAAACCTGTGTTCTAAAATTCTGCTGAGCCTCTTCCTACCTTATTAACTTTCTCTCTTCAGATAACTGTTCGCAGTACCTTGGTTTCCTTGCTAATTCCTACCCTTCATTTCCATCCTCCTCATGCCACGTGTCTAGACTCCCATAGAGAATAGTGGCATTCCAAACAATCTATTGCAATGGAAGACATCTGTCTACTAGGAACACTGCGCTCTATGTTGGAATACAGAGGTGGGAAGTAGACCACAAGATCCTAAAGATCCTGTTTTGATAATGGTGCTTCAGCTAGAGCAGCACATAGAAAATTCCAACTCTGCTCAAGACCTAACACTACAGGTCCTTGTTAAACACACTACAAAAGATCTAGCAATCTTTATCACTAACTTAGATAAAAGACAGCAATTCATGCACACAGCTTCTATCATTAACCAACCAAAACTCTACCACTCAGATTATGCTTTCTTCATGATGCTAACTGCTGAACAGGCTAGCACACAGTCATCAATAGTAGAAAACTACACAAACATAGTCAACTACCTACTTCATGCTCAAAAGAAAGCATTCAACCTCTTCCCTGTGGCAGGCAAAACCAAGCACTTTCAAAACCATCTCTCTAGCAACAAACTATAGAAATGACCCCTGAAAGTATAATCTTAGTGGATACAAGGACGCACCTAAAATATATATTTAGTTGACACTGTCTGCAAAGTTAGTGACTTAAAAAGTAAACTAATGCATAACAGTAAAGTACTGGAAACAAAATACTGATGTACTATTTATAAATATACTAGAGCATTCCCTTGTATGTACTGAAACAAATAAAACAGCATTACTTAAATATGGACCCAGCATGCAGAGTTTTCCTGTCATGTAAATTCAGAAATACGCATTGGCCTGAGGGCGGACTTAGTTAACATAAAGCGCAAGAGACTTCTGGGAGAGAGACGTAGCACTCATTTAATGGTTTAAAACAGCCAGTCAGGTCTTGTGCTTTTGATCTCTGTTGCCACAATTGTGCTGAGAATGCTGGCTGAGTATTATGCCAAATAAGGCAGCAAGACGTGTAATAGTGAATAAGAAGTTATGTACCTACCATAACGTTCCATGTTAGTTGTCTTCTCTCGCCTTCTTTCTTGCTTGATGGGTTTGGAGCCGATCCCTTGGCTCCGACTCGACACTGCTAGCTCGAGTCACTTTGCAGCTCGAGGCAGCCCGATAGCCGATGATGCAAGGCGGTAAGTACCCAGATGTCATTTGATGACAAAGGGCAATACCACCAAGCATAAAACACTTCCCAAGGAAGAAAGAAAACTTACAGGATGGAAGAAGGACCAGGTCTGAATGGTCTTCAGCATAATAATTTCTTATAACAAGGTCTGTCCAGGCCTGGGGGAAGGAGGGAGGTCGCAAGAAGAAGGCGAGAGAAGACAACTAACATGGAGCGTTATGGTGGGTAGGTGTTTCTTAATGTTAAGTTGTCAATCTCGCCTTCATTCTTGCTTGATGGGACGGCGTCCTTAGCACCTCTATCCTGGGTGGCTCAATGGAACAGACTCTTGAGGACTGTAGAGCCAAAACTGGCTCTGTCCTGGAGGCCAAGTCAATTTGTAATGGGAAACAAAGTGTGAGGAGTGGCCCAAGTGGCGCTGCACAAATAGTGTCTAAAGGAAGTCTAGCTTGAAAGGCTGTAGAAGTAGCTAAGCTCCTAATTGAATGTGCTTTAGGTTTTGAAGCAGCTGTTTTCCCCCTGAGCAGATAAATTTCAGAGATGACCGAAGAAAGCCATCTGGACAAGGTCACTTTAGAAACAGGAAGGCCTTTTTATTATCCGCATAGGAAACAAAAGTTGATCAGATTTTCTAAATTTTTTGTTCTGTCCAAATAATATCTAAGTTGACGGTGGACATCAAGATAATGTAGTTTTGTTCAGCTCTGTCTGAATAGTTTGGGAAAAATACAGGAGATCAATGGATTGATTCAAATTGGTCTTTGAAGCGACCTTAGGCAAAAAGGTCGGATTAGTTCTCAAAGATACTCTGTCTTTGTGAAAAACCAAATAGGGGGGGTCGAACCGATAGAGCAAGTTCAGACACCCTCCTGGCCGATGTAATAGCCACTAGGAATAAAGTTTTCCAAGAAAGAAATTTCAGGGAACAAGAAACAGCTGGCTCGAGGGAAGAATCAAGGATGTCAGCACTAAATTTAGATCCCACTGAGGAGGAGGATTCCTGATTGGAGGCTTTAGTAGGAAAATTCCTTTCAAGAAGGCCCTGCAGAGCCTATGGGACATAATATTATGATCTGCGACCCGACATGAAAGTTGGAATGGCAGCAATTGAACTCTGACTGTGGAAGAAGAGGAGCCTGCATGAAAAATCTCTGCTAAGAAGTCCAGGACTGCCTGAACAGGGCAGTGAAAGGATCAATATTCTTGGCCTTAGACCAATAAGAGAAACGTTTCCATTTGCTTGTATAAATCCTCCTGGTAGAGGATTTTAACGAAACTACTATGATGTCTCTAACTGGGTTAGAGATCAAAGGAAGCCTGGCTAAGGAAGGAAGTGGAGCAACCATGCTGTGAGGTTGAGAGAAGGGATAGACGGTGCAGCTGACCGGATTGGTGAATCAGAAGATCTGGCACTGGGTCCAGATGCCACGGCTGCATCAAAAGGTGATGATGGAGGCAGGGAACCAAACTTGTCGAGGCCAGTGAGGGGCAATGAGAATCAATTTGGCTCTCAAACGGTAGCTTTCTGGATAACTTGAGGGATCAGAGGAAATGGAGGGAAGGCATAAAAAGAGTCCCTGGGGCCAATCCTGGGTCAGAGCGCCTCTGGGGATGGCCTGGTAGAGGAAGAGACAAGAAGAAGTCTGGGCATTTGCTGTTTTGGGAGTAGCAAAAGATGCAACATGGACGATCCCATTCCAGAAATATCTCTTCCGCTATAGATTGCTTGAGAGACCACTCGTGAGGCATGAGAATAGCTCTGCTCAATCTGTCGCTACAATGTTGGTTTTCCCAGGGATATGCGTTGCTACCAGAAACCGATGAGAGGAGATCGCCCATTGCCATAGTCTGAGCGCTTCTCGACACAAAGGGGTAGGACTTGGTTCCGCCCTGTTTGTTGATATACCAAACTACAGACATGTTGTCTATGTGGACTGCAATTGTCCCCTACGGGAAGAAGAGTCGTTGAGGGCTTGCAGCGTTAAAAGCACTGCTCTCATCTCAGGACATTTATGTGCAGATGGTACTCGAGCGGCTGCCCGTCCCATGAACCATCCTGCCCTGATAATGACCCCCCACCCGATCAGGGGAGGCATCCGTGGTGACAGTGGTTTTGGGGATGGGGATACAAAGTACCTGCCTTGGTGAACCTGAGGAGATGTGATCCACCAAGCAAGATGATCTTTGCAAGTCTGTGTAACCAGAATCTAGTGGCGCATTGGAAGTTGTTGAGTACGACCACTGTGTGAACAGCATCCACTGAAGAGGCGCATGTAGAATCGAGCCAGGGAAGAAGAGTAATGGCCGCAGCCAGGCCTAATACCTTTAGAACCATTCTGGCCTGTACTTTCTTGTTGGCCAGAATGATCCTGACATGACTCTGAATGTCTGAAACTCTTTGATCTGTAAGGGTAGCTGACATCCGAACAGTGTTTAAGTTCAGCCTATGAAAGTAATAGACTGGCAGGGCGATAAGGATGACTTTTGAAGTTGATCGAGATGCCCAAATGAGAACAAAGACTTATTGTGTAATCCCTGGCAATAAGCTGATGCCTGGTGGTGGCTGACAGGAGCCAGTCGTCGAGATCACGGAAACACCTGGGATCGCCCAGCGTCTCAGGTGAGCGTGACCACTGCCATGCATTTGGTGAACACTCTGGGGGCTGTGGTGAGACCAAGGGCAGGGCTCTGAACTGGAAATGACTGGACCCCAACCCGGCGGAGAAATCTCCTGGAGGCGTCTGTGAATTTTGATGTGATAGTGCGCATCCTGAAGATCTATTGAGCACATCCAGTTGTCCTTCTGTAAGAAGGGCAGAATTGACTGAAGAGTGACCATTCGAGATCTTGTCTTCCTCACAGACTTGTTGAGTCTGCTGAGATCCAATATTGGTCTCAGTCTCCTGTCTTTGCGGACCAAAAAGAACCTTGAGTAAGATTCCGGACTCTGAATGGTCTGTTGTAACTGGCTGAATGGCTCTTTTTGCAGTAGTTTTGAGACTTCTAACTCTGCAATTTCCCTTGAACGGGTGGGTACATCTGGAAGGGAATTTGAGAAAGGACTTTCCTCGAAAGGAATTATGTAACCCTTGGATATGACCGACTGTACCCATCTGTCTTGGTGAGGGAATGCCAGGCTTCTGGGTACAGTGATAATCTTCCCCGACTGCCTCAAGGAGGGACAGCCGAACAACATCTCAGGGATGCTAAAGGGCTTGTCAGAGAGAGGCTCTCTGTTTCCCTGGTTTTGGACCCCTCTGCCTCTGAGGGTAAACTGACCACGTGAATCGGGCGTGACTCCTTGGGATTGCGGAACCACATTTTGCCACCTTTCTGTCCTTTGGGGTAAGGTCTAGAAGGGGTGGAAAAACAGACTCCTACAGAAGAAAGAGTCTTGCCGTCCTGCTCACACCTGGTCAAAGTTTCCCTTCACCTGAGGGGCCAAACAAAGCTGACCCATCAAAGGGAGAATTTGTGAAGGCCTTAAAGGGATCTGCAAAGTCACATAGCCGCATCCAGGCTTGGCGTCAAGAGCCACACCTGTACCTGCGGCCCTACTCGCTCCATCAGCAGCATATGATATTAGCCGCATGGAGGAGTTTGCAATGGAATTAAGGGTGCCTAGCTGCGAAGCAATTTTTCTTGAGCCTACAGCTGTAGGATCCTGTACTACTTCACCCAGCTCATAAGGATATCCCTCTGGAGTCTGAGTGAGTGACATAGGTAATTCAGCTGAAAACGCATAGCAAAAGGTCGCTGAGAAAACATCCGCTTACCTATCCATGGTCCTAGAGTCCTTATTAGGAGGATGGGCGGGTGCGGAAGGATCTGAAAGTTCCTTCTTGGTGGCAGCAGCCACCACCCATAGCATCAGCGGGGACACCCTTAGTGAGGAATTGCTTGTCATGGGGCAGTGATAAATTTTTGAGGCCTCTTAGGGACTGGCTCTACAGAGTCAGGAGCAGCCCGCCTTTCGGGGCAATAACCTGCAAAGGGGTCGGCGGAGACACTGGGAGGTGGAGGCCGAGATCCAAACGCCTCTAGGTATACTGACTCATCCTCAGGAGGATTATTGGTGGGCCAGTTTCCCCTCTGTCTAAGGAGTTCTAGGATGTCTGAGAAGGAGACATCCTCAGAGAGATCTTGGGGATCCCTCTGACTCATCAAAGTCAGTATCTGAAGTGATAGACTCGGGAGTCTCGTGTTTCCTCACAAGTCCTCTTCCTAGGGAGGATCTCCCGAAACATCAGGAGAATCCTCGGAAGGGGGAAATTACAATGGAAACCTGAGGCGGAGGATCTCTGGGTCCTGTAGCAAGAGAAGTGGCAGAGATGTCAACAGGCACTATAGAGGAGCTAGGGGAACAGACTGCTGGCTGATACCAGTGGCCAGCACACTCTTCATCACCTCAAATGCTCCCTCCCAGGCAGGTCCGAGAGAACCCGTTCCGAGCTAGGAACTCAGGGACCACCGAAGGGAAGTCTCGAGGCAGATGTCGGGAGCCGAGCTCACCAAGGCCGAGGCTCCAAGGGGAAGGCGGGTTCGGACAAGGGTCCGATGCCACTCACCCTCGGAGGAGACCATAGAAGCCCGCCACGAGTCCCTCTAAGGAAGGTCTGAAGAGATAAGAGTAGAGGCTGAAGGGACAGAAGGGTATCAAGATCCCTCAGCCGTAGCAGTAACCATTCGAAGACTCCAACTCCAAGCTCTGGGGTAGAGTTGAAGGAGGAACTGTAACGAGGTGTGGACCAATAGTCGTCTGTTGGGGCAGGACTATGTAACATTTGGCCAGTGCCTGTGACTTAAGTAATCTACTGACCACTCTCTAAGTCATGGTCCAGCCTGGATGACCTAGAAGATCGGCTCCGATGGCTCCGTTCGAGGAGAGGTGGCTTGACCGGGCCAAGTATCGACTCAAGGAAGGAGATCTCGACCTCTTCCTCGAAGGAGCCATCGGAACCGATGAAACTGAACCTGTCGGAGCCGACAACTATCGAGCCGACAGGTAGCCTCGATGCATCGGCTCCAGCGGAGGCCGATACAGCCACAAAAAGTAGCAGTGTCGGGCCGGTCGGGCCAACACAGATGCCCTGCCACATGGTGGTCGGGCCCGATCGAAGCCGACACCAGTGGTCGATGCAATTGGCACCCGATAGCCATCGGTGCCGAAGGCTGGTTAAGCCAGAATCGGCTCAGCCGGGCGATCTCAGCCTCAGAGCAGTGGGAGCCGAGGCCGCGGGCTTTGACACAGAAGCCTGGGCCTTGGAAGACTTGGCAGTCTTAGGTGGAGCCGACTTGGCGGAGAGCCCTCCGGCTTAAGAAGACCTGGTGATAATTTGTTTCTTCTTTCCTGCAGGACTCTCTGGCTGAAGAATGACATATAACACAGGAGTCCTGCAGGTGAAGAGGCCCCAGGCAATAAAGGCAAAGTGTGACCGTCTGTCAGAGACATCTTCTGACAACACAGAGTCACACCTAAAAGCCTGAGACCCTTTCTTTTGACATGGTGTAACACAAGCACACACACACACACCAGTCAAAAGAATTTAAATTTAAATATACCAAAAAGGTACCTAACTAACACACACACACACACTAACAGGGGGGATGGGATAGGTAAGTCTGACTAAAAAATAATAAGAGACAGACAAATTTCTGTCAGAAACAGATTAAAACTAAATAAAACTAACAATAAGGGTTTTAAGTTAAAAGGGGCTAAATTAGCGAATTAGTAAATCACTTACCAGGGAGCTGGTAAAGGAGGGACCTCATAAGAAGCGGCAAGCCGAGATCTGGGTACTTACTTGCATCATGGGATATGGGGCTGCCTCGAGCTGGTAAAAGTGACTCTCGAGCTTAGCAAGTGCCGAGTCGGAGCCGAGGGATCGGCTCCGAACCCATCAAGCAAGAATGAAGGCGAGATTGACAACTTAACATTACTGTTTTTACAAGGACAACTTCTAAACCTACGGTCTAAAATTCTGCTGAGCCTCTTCCTACCTTAACTTTCTCTCTTGAGATAACTGTTCGCAGTACCTTGGTTTCCTTGCTAATTCCTTCCCTTCATTTCCATCCTCCTCATGCCACGTGTCTAGACTCCCATAGAGAATAGTGGCATTCCAGAAACAATCTATTGCAATGAAAAACATATGTCTACTAGGAACACCACTCTCTATGTTGTAATTCACAGGTGAAAAGTAGACCGCAAGATCCTAAGGATCCTGTTTTGATAATGGTGCTTGAGCTAGAGCAGCACATAGAAAATTCCAACTCTGCTCAAGACCTAACACTACAGGTCCTTGTTAAACACACTACAAAAGATCTAGCAATCTTTATCACTAACTTAGAGAAAAGACAGCAACTCATCCACACAGCTTCTATCATTAACCAACCAAAACTCTACTACTCAGATTATGTTTTCATCATGATGCTAACTGCTGAACACGCTAGCACACACAGTCATCAATAATAGAAAACTACACAAACATAGTGAACTATCTACTTCATGCTCAAAAGAAAGCATCCAACCTCTTCCCTGTGGCAGGCAAGACCAAGCACTTTCAAAACCATCTCTCTAGCAACAAACTATAGAAATGACCCGTGAAAGTATAACCTTAGTGGATACAAGGAAGCACCTAAAATATATATTTAGTTGACACTGTCTACAAAGTTAGTGACTTAAAAAGTAAACTAATGCATAACAGTAAAGTACTGGAAACAAAATACTGATGTACTATTTATAAATATACTAGAGCATTCCCTTGTATGCACTGAAACAAATAAAACAGCATTACTTAAATATGGACCCAGCATGCAGAGTTTTCCTGTCATGTAAATTCAGAAATAACGCATTGGCCTAACAGGGCAGACTTAGTTAACATAAAGCGCAAGAGACTTTTGGGAGAGAGACGTAGCGCTCATTTAATGAAAAACAGTCAGTCAGGTCTTGTGCTTTTGATCTCTGTTGCCACACTTGTGCTGAGAATGCTGGCTGAGTATTATGCCAAATAAGGCAGCATGACGTGTAATAGTGAATACTGTTTTTTACAAGGACAACTTCTAAACCTACGGTCTAAAATTCTGCTGAGTCTCTTCCTACCTTAACTTTCTCTCTCACTCTCTCTCTCTCGAGATATTTGTTCTCAGTACCTCGGTTTCAGATCTGTTCTGGACTTATAGACCCTTGTAAGGAAAACAAGTTCTAAACCTGTTTTCTAAAATTCTGCTGAGCCTCTTCCTCCCTTATTAACTTTCTCTCTTGAGATAACTGTTTGCAGTACCTTGGTTTCCTTGCTAATTCCTTCCCTTCATTTCCATCCTCCTCATGCCACGTGTCTAGACTCCCATAGAGAATAGTGGCATTCCAGAAACAATCTATTGCAATGGAAAACATATGTCTACTAGGAACACTGCTCTCTATGTTGTAATTCACAGGTGGAAAGTAGACCGCAAGATCCTAAGGATCCTGTTTTGATAACGGTGCTTCAGCTACAGCAGCACATAGAAAATTCCAACTCTGCTCAAGACCTAACAGTACAGGTCCTTGTTAAACACACTACAAAAGATCTAGCCATAGCCATCTTTATCACTAACTTAGATAAAAGACAGCAACTCATGCACACAGCTTCTATCATTAATCAACCAAAACTCTACCACTCAGATTATGCTTTCTTCATGATGCTAACTGCTGAACAGGCTAGCACACACAGTCATCAATAGTAGAAAACTACACAAATATAGTCACCTACCTGCTTCATGCTCAGAAGAAAGCATTCAACCTCTTCCCTGTGGCAGGCAAAACCAAGCCCTTTCAAAGCCATCTCTCTAGCAACAAACTATAGAAATGACCCCTGAAAGTATAGTTTTAGCTGATACAAGGAAGCACCTAAAATATATATTTAGTTGACACTGTCTGCAAAGTTAGTGACTTAAAAAGTAAACTAATGCATAACAGTAAAGTACTGGAAACAAAATACTGATGTACTATTTATAAATATACTAGAGCATTCCCTTGTATGTACTGAAACAAATAAAACAACCTTTATTACTTAAATATGGACCCAGCATGCAGAGTTTCCTGTCATGTAAATTCAGAAATACGCATTGGCCTAAGATGGCGGACTTAGTTAACATACATAAGGCGTAAAGAGACTTCTGGGAGAGAGCATTTAGCACTCATTTAATAAAAACAACTGATCCAGTCAGGTCTTGTGCTTTTGATCTCTCTATGCCACAATTATTGTGCTGGAGAATGCTATGGCTGAGTATTATGCCAAATAAAGGATGGCATAATGATGTAATAGTGAATATACTGTTTTTACAAGGACAACTTCTAAACCTACGGTCTAAAATTCTGCTGAGTCGCTTCCTACCTTAACTTTCTCTCTCTCTCTCTCGAGATATTTGTTCTCAATACCTTGGTTTCAGATCTGTTCTGGTCTTATAGACCCTTGTAAAGAAAACAAGTTCTAAACCTGTGTTCTAAAATTCTGCTGAGCCTCTTCCTACCTTATTAACTTTCTCTCTTCAGATAACTGTTCGCAGTACCTTGGTTTCCTTGCTAATTCCTACCCTTCATTTCCATCCTCCTCATGCCACGTGTCTAGACTCCCCGCAGAGAATAGTGGCATTCCAGAAAACAATCTATTGCAATGGAAAACATATGTCTACTACTAGAACACTGCTCTCTATGTTGTAATTCCACAGGTGGAAAGTAGACACTTAAGAGATCCTAAGGATCCTGTTTTGATAACGGATGCTTCAATAAGGCAGCACATAGAAAATTCAAACTCTGCTCAAGACCTAACACTACAGGTCCTTGTTAAACACACTACTGCAAAGATATAGCAATCTTTATCACTTCTCAACTTTTGTTAAGAACAGCAACTCATGCACACAAAGCTTTATCGAGGTTTGGGGGACCACTCGTGAGGGAACAGGATGGCTCTGCTCAACCTGTCTGCGATTACGTTGGAAGTCCCCGGGATGTGCGTTGCTATCAGAAAGCGTCCAGTGGACTTTGCCCATTGCCAAATTCTGAGGGCCTCGCTGCATAATGGGTAAGATCTGGTTCCCCCTTGCTTGTTTATGTACCAGACCACTGACATGTTGTCTGTCTGAACTGTCACTGTTCCCCGAGGTAAGGACTTGTGAAAGTGTTGCAACGCTAGAAACACTGCCCTCATCTCTAGAACACTGATGTGCAGATTGTACTCCATGTTGGACCATTGACCTTGGACTGTTTGTCCCTGAAAGAATCCCCCCACCCTATCAGGGAAGCATCTGTGGTTAGAGTTGCTACCGGACTGGGTAATAAAAAGGGTCGTCCTAGTGTTAGCTCTTGACTGTGTATCCACCACAAGAGATCCTTCTTACAATAATTCGTAATCAAGATTTCGTGAGACAGTGGAAGTTGTAGATACGACCACTGGGCGAATAGCATCCATTGAAGGATCCTCATGTGCATCCTGCCTAAAGGAACTACAAGAAGGGATGCTGCCATCAAGCCTAGCACTCTTAATACTTGTCGTGCAGAGACTCTGTTGTTGTGAAGAAGGAGCGAAATTTGGTGCCTGAGGTCTGACACTCTTGATGGGAGAGTAACTTGAGCCAGGGAAGTGTCTAGCTGTGCTCCTATAAATAAGATACGCTGTGACGGCGATAAGACAGATTTTCCAAAATTCACCGTTATGCCTAATGAAGAGCAAAGACTGATGGTGTAGTCCCTGGCTTGTAGAAGACGACACTTGGTGGTGGCAGAAAGGAGCCAGTCGTCTAGATAAGGGAACACCGAATCCCTTTGATCTCAAGTGAGATGCTACTACTGCCATGCATTTGGTGAACACCCTGGGGCTGAGGTGAGACCAAAGGGCAGAGCAAACTGGAAATGACTGGCTCCCAGCCGGCGCAAGTGATCTCTGGACGCCCTGGCCATTTTGATATGGTAGTATGCGTCTTTGAGATCTATAGAGCACATCCAGTTGCCCTTTTGCAGAAAAGGGAGGATTGACTGAAGCGTGACCATCCGGAACTTTTCCTTTTTCACAAAGGTATTTAACTTGCTGAGGTCTAAAACTGGCCTCCAGTCCCCTGTTTTCTTTGGAACTAAAAAGAACCTTGAGTAAGTTCCGGATCCTATTTGGTCCGCTAGGACTGGTTGGATGACTCTGTTTTCGAGCAACCTTCTTATCTCTATGGTTGCTTGGTCTCGCAGACTGGGTGGAACATCTGGGAGTTTTTTGAAGTTTGGTGGTATTTTTATGAAGGGAATTTTGTAGCCTGTGGTAACTATGCTTTTTACCCAGTAATCTGATGTAAGATTTAGCCAGGCCTCTGGGTATAAAGCCAAGCGACCCCCGACTGCCTCCAGATTAGGACAGCCAGGCCTGCACTCAGGAGTGCTGGAAGGGTTTTCCAGAGAAGGTCTCTGTGTCACCCTGATTTTGCGGACCCCCTCTGCCGGCTGGGCGGCGTCTTCTGTTTCTTCCCCCTCCTCTGCCTCTGGAGGGGGCGTCACTTTGGGTGTTTTGAAAAGATCCCTGAGTCTTTTGGAACCACATCTTTCCTCCTCGTTGCCCTTTAGGGTAGGGTCTAGATGGAACGGAAAAACGGACCCCTACGGCAGACAGGGTCTTCCCTTCTTGTTCACACCTCGTGAAAGTCTCCTTTACTTTGGGCCCAAACAGGGAGGCACCATCAAAGGGGGCATTGGCAAAGGAAGACTTAAAGGCTTCCTCAAAGGAGCATAAGCGCAACCAGGATTGTCTTCTCAGGGCAATCGCTGAAGCTGCCGCTCTACTCGATCCTTCGGCTGCGTATGAAATCAGCCTCATGGACGAGTTGACTATGGAATTTAGGGTGTTAAGTTGCGCTGTCACTTTCTCGGCGACAGCAGCATCTCTGTGTCCCTGAAGAGTATCTCCTAATTCCTTAATGAGATCTCTTTGTAAACACGTGAAATGCATAAGGTAGTTGAGCGATCGGATGGAAAAAGTCACCGAACTAAATATGCGCTTCCCATATCTGTCCTTTGTCCTAGAATCCTTATTAGGAGGATGGACAGAGGAAGATGATTCAGACATCTCTTTCTTAGTGGCTGCTGCCACCACCATACTGTCTACGGGAACTCCTTTTGTAAGATAGGCTTTATCTTGGGGAGCTGTCATGTATTTGTTGGGTTTACGAGGGACTGGTTCCACTGTATCAGGTGTTTCCCAAGCCCTCCGAGCTACTAGATCCATGAGATCGTCAAAGGGAGGAGTCACCCAGGAGGTAGAAGGTTGAGTCCCAAATGCCTTCAGTAAAACCGATTCATCCGCAGAAGGGGTAAGGGTTTGCCAGTCCCCTCTTTGCTTCAGGATTTCCAAAATGTCTGCAAAAGAGACATCCTCAGAGGTGGACCATGGGGACCCTTCTGTTTCATCTAAATCAGTATCAGATGTAAGAGATTCCTGTGGGGAATCTATGTGCCTCCTCTTGCAAAGTCGTTTCCTCGGAACATCCTCAGTGGGAGCTTCTGGGGATGCATCTGAGAAACCAGAGTCTCCCTGTGGGGACTTCTGAGGCATTGGGTCTCGACGCTTGGTAGGTACCGAAGGCACAGAAGCAGAACGCGGACGGTTTGGGGAAGGAGATAAAGATACCGATGAAGTATGTGTCTGATCCGACAAAACCTTCCTCATGATGTCAAAGGCACCGGTGCCCTGACCCGAAGATCCGACAAGATCCGAAGAAGGAGGTCGTTTCTCCGGAATCTGAACCACAGGCTCCGACACCTAGGACGGATCCGAACTGATCAGAGCCGAAGCACCGAGAGGAAGAGTCGGAACCGAAATCTCGGTTCACCTATCCCCCCTGGAACCCAGGAAAGATGTTCGGCTCCGATACTCTCCGGCTGGTTCCGAAGGAGTCGAGGTCAACGGAGCCGATAGCACTACTGGAGGCTTTGGCACCGAGGGCTCTACAATCATCGGTTCTTCGACTCCTAACACCGATGACTCGACGGGTCTCGGAGGAGGAAGTGTCGAGGGAACTGGAATAGCTTCGAGTTTCGAAACCAGCTGGGACGAAACCTCGATTAATTTTGACAAACCCGAGTTCTCCATTAGCTTCTGTACCACTTGGTCCACATCGGAGTCGGAAAGTGGCCTCGAAGAACAGGTCGAAGGGATCGAAGCCGTCACCGAGCGAAGGATAGTAGACGGTGGTACCTCTGATACCGGCTCCAAGACCTGAGCCTCGTGCAGAGATAAGGTCTCGACACCCGGCACCGAAGTCATAGGAGCCGGTGTCCGAATTTGAAAAGAGGTGCTCGGAGCCGATGACTTGGGCTCCGACACTCTTGAAGACTTCGACCCCTTCGAAGACTTCGAAACCTGTTCAGCCTTGTCCAGGGCCTCTTGAAACTCAGGTTTGATCAAACCTCAGTCCAGCAACTTCCTGCGTCTTTCCAGCATGACCCTCCCACTAAAGGAATGACAGATGGAACAGTCTTCCTGCAAGTGGAGAGGGCCAAGACAGTAGACAGATGAATTGTCAGTAATGGACATCTTCTGTCCACACTGACACCTTTTAAATCCACTTTTAGTCTTTTCTGACATTTTACGAGAAAAAAAGACAGCACTATATTGAAAAATTTCTAACTACAATATAAGAGATATATGTATATATATATATATATATATATATATATATATATATAAATGTAAAAAAACACACCACAGCACACTAAGATATATATATATTTTTTGAAAGAAAAAATAAAATAGAAAAAGTTAACTTTCTTTTAAATACTGTAAATTCTATTACAGACAAAAAACGGCCTAAAGCCCTTACTAAGAATTTTAAGGTAACAAACTACCTAAACTAGTCACACAACTACTATGTATATAAAGCTTTCAAATGCTAAGATAAAGATTATAAGAAATATAAAAAAATTATCCATATTTAACAAGAAAAAAATAGTAAAAATTGTACTGGCCCGAGCCTCTCGATGCGATCTGCTGCTAGCGGCAAACTAGATCTGAGGGTTAGCACCGGAGGATCATGGGATATTACTGTGCCTCGAGCTTTCTCGAAGATGAGAGCTAGTGATGCGGCCGACTCGGAGCCGAGGATCGGCTCCGAACCCGTATGTAAGAACAAACGGCGAGATTGAACAATTTCACATTAAGTTCTAAACCTGTGTTCTAAAATTCTGCTGAGCCTCTTCCTACCTTATTAACTTTCTCTCTTGAGATAACTGTTCGCAGTACCTTGGTTTCCTTGCTAATTCCTTCCCTTCATTTCCATCCTCCTCATGCCACGTGTCTAGACTCCCATAGAGAATAGTGGCATTCCAGAAACAATCTATTGCAATGGAAAACATATGTCTACTAGGAACACTGCTCTCTATGTTGTAATTCAGAGGTGGAAAGTAGACCGCAAGATCCTAAGGATCCTGTTTTGATAACGGTGCTTCAGCTAGAGCAGCACATAGAAAATTCCAACTCTGCTCAAGACCTAACACTACAGGTCCTTGTTAAACACACTACAAAAGATCTAGCAATCTTTATCACTAACTTAGATAAAAGACAGCAACTCATGCACGCAGCTTCTATCATTAACCAACCAAAACTCCATCACTCAGATTATGCTTTCTTCATGGTGCTAACTGCTGAACAGGCTAGCACACGCAGTCATCAATAATAGAAAACTACACAAATACAGTCAACTACCTACGTCATGTTTAGAAAAAAGGATTCAACCTCTTCCCTGTGGCAGGCAAGACCAAGCACTTTCAAAACCATCTCTCTAGCAAACTATAGAAATGACACCTAAAAGGATACTTTTAGCTAATACAAGGAAGCACCTAAAATACATATTTAGTTGACACTGTCTGGAAAGTTAGTGACTTAAAAAGTAAACTAATGCATAACAGTAAAGTACTGGAAACAAAATACTGATGTACTATTTATAAATATACTAGAGCATTCCCTTGTATGTACTGAAACAAATAAAACAGCATTACTTAAATATGGACCCAGCATGCAGAGTTTTCCTGTCATGTAAATTCAGAAATACGCATTGGCCTAAGAGGGCGGACTTAGTTAACATAAAGCGCAAGAGACTTCTGGGAGTGAGACGTAGCACTCATTTAATGAAAAACAGCCAGTCAGGTCTTGTGCTTTTGATCTCTGTTACCACAATTGTGCTGAGAATGCTGGCTGAGTATTATGCCAAATAAGGCAGCATGACGTGTAATAGTGAATACTGTTTTTACAAGGACAACTTCTAAACCTACGGTCTAAAAGTCTGCTGAGTCACTTTCTACCTTAACTTTCTCTCTCTCTCTCGAGATATTTGTTCTCAATATCTCGGTTTCAGATCACTTCTGGACTTATAGACCCTTGTAAGGAAAACAAGTTCTAAACCTGTGTTCTAAAATTCTGCTGAGCCTCTTCCTACCTTATTAACTTTCTCTCTTGAGATAACTGTTCGCAGTACCTTGGTTTCCTTGCTAATTCCTTCCCTTCATTTCCATCCTCCTCATGCCACGTGTCTAGACTCCCATAGAGAATAGTGGAATTCCAGAAACAATCTATTGCAATGGAAAACATATGTCTACTAGGAACACTGCTCTCTATGTTGTAATTCACAGGTGGAAAGTAGACCGCAAGATCCTAAGGATCCTGTTTTGATAACGGTGCTTAAGCTAGAGCAGCACATAGAAAATTCCAACTCTGCTCAAGACCTAACACTACAGGCCCTTGTTAAACACACTACAAAAGATCTAGCAATCTTTATCAGTAACTTAGATAAAAGACAGCAACTCATGCACACAGCTTCTATCATTAACCAACCAAAACTCCACCACTCAGATTATGCTTTCTTCATGATGCTAACTGCTGAACAGGCAAGCACACACAGTCATCAATAGTAGAAATCTACACAAAGTCAACTACCTACTTCATGCTCAGAAGAAAGCATTCAACCTCTTCCCTGTGGCAGGCAAGACCAAGCACTTTCAAAACCATCTCTCTAGCAACAAACTATAGAAATGACCCCTGAAAGTATAGTCTTAGCTGATACAAGGAAGCACCTAAAATATATATTTAGTTGACACTGTCTGCAAAGTTAGTGACTTAAAAAGTAAACTAATGCATAACAGTAAAGTACTGGAAACAAAATACTGATGTACTATTTATAAATATACTAGAGCATTCCCTTGTATGTACTGAAACAAATAAAACAGCATTACTTAAATATGGACCCAGCATGCAGAGTTTTCCTGTCATGTAAATTCAGAAATACGCATTGGCCTAAGAGGGCGGACTTAGTTAACATAAAGCGCAAGAGACTTCTGGGAGAGAGACGTAGCACTCATTTAATGAAAAACAGCCAGTCAGGTCTTGTGCTTTTGATCTCTGTTGCCACAATTGTGCTGAGAATGCTGGCTGAGTATTATGCCAAATAAGGCAGCAAGACGTGTAATAGTGAATACTGTTTTTACAAGGACAACTTCTAAACCTACGGTCTAAAATTCTGCTGAGTCGCTTCCTACCTTAACTTTCTCTCGAGATATTTGTTCTCAATACCTCGGTTTCAGATCTGTTCTGGACTTATAGACCCTTGTAAGGAAAATAAGAAGTTATGTCTTACCATAACGATCCATGTGAATTGTTCATCTCGCCTTTGTTCTTACACACGGGTTCGGAGCTGATCCTCGGTTCTGAGTCGGCCGCATCACTAGCTCGCATCTTCGAGAAAGCTCGAGGCACAGTAATATCCCATGATCCTCCGGTGCTAACACTCAGATCTAGTTTGCGATACCAGAAGAATCCCTCTTAGAAATGTGTCTAAAACACTTATGAACAAATACTACAATTGTCTGAAACCCTACTGCCAGGTAGAGGATAAAAGATGCCATTACTGATGTTAATAACATGACAACCATACCTAGAAAAGGCTGAAAAGGAATCTATTCGAAAACCGTTCTCCCAGACCGTAGGACGGGGGATGGAGGGGGGTAATGTAAGAACAAAGGCGAGATGAACAATTCACATGGATCATTATGGTAAGACATAACTTCTTAATGTGAAATTGTTCAATCTCGCCGTTTGTTCTTACACACGGGTAGCGTCCCTAGCTCCTTTTTCCCGGCTGGCTCAAGGGAGAACATTCCTGAGTACAGTGGAACCAAACGTCGCCCTGTCCCTGGAGCTCTTGTCTAGCTTGTAGTGGGCGATAAAGGTATGTGGTTTTGCCCAAGTTGCCGCTGCACAAATGGCATGTAAAGGCAAATAAGCGGTATGGGCTGAAGAGGTAGCAATCGCCCTTGTAGAGTGAGCTCTGGGTTTGAAAGGGAGTTGTTGTTTGGATTCAGCATATACGAAATTTATGCAATCTGAGAGCCATTTGGATAAAGTAACCTTCGTTACTGCCTGTCCTTTTCTTTGGTCAGCATATGAGACAAATAGTTGATCTGACTTTCTGTACTCTTTTGTCCTATGTAAGTAAAATCTTAGTTGTCTGTGAGCGTCCAACTTGTGCAATGTGTATTCCAGGTTATTGGAATGATTTTTAAAGAAGGTAGGCAGTTCAACAAACCTTCGGAAGAAAGGACGGATTGGTGCGCAAGGTTACTCTATCTGGATGAAAAATCATGTACGGGGGTCGGATAGATAGAGCCTGTAACTCTGAAACTCTTCTGGCTGAAGTGATGGCAACCAGGAAAAGTGTTTTCCACGAAAGCAATTTTAACGGAGTTGTGGTTGCTGGTTCAAAAGGGGGCAACATGAGTTGTGACAGCATGAGATTAAGATTCCAAGGTGCTATTGGATTACGAAAAGGGGGACGGAGATGAAAAGTACCTTTCATGAAGGCTTTACAAAGCCTGTGGGACATAAGAGAACCATCCTTACAGCCAAAATGAAAATTGGATATAGCGGCCAGTTGAACCCTTACAGTGGATGATGATGCTCCTTCTTGAAAAAGTGAGGAAAGGAAATCTAGTATCTTGTGTACTGGGGCCCCAAATGGATCTATACCTTGTTTGGAGGCCCAGTGCGCAAAACGGTTCCATTTGCTGATGTACAATTTTCTTGTAGATGGTTTGTGAGAAGATACAATAATTTGTTGTACTGCAGGAGATAGTAACTCCGACCTGGCTAAGATGGGAAGTGGAGCAGCCAAGCTGTCAGTTTGAGGGACTTGAGGAAGGTGTGAGGAACTCCCGACGAGTGTGTCAACAGATATGGCTCCAGGTCCAGAATCCATGGTTCCTCCACTTGATGGGATTGAAGGAAGGGAAACCAGATTTGTCGAGGCCAGAATGGGGCTATCAGTATTATGGTCCTGTCCAGACGTTTGGCTTTCTGCAAAAACCTGGGAATTAGTGGAACAGGAGGAAAAGCATAAAGGAGACCCGGGGGCCAATCATATACCAGTGCGTCCCTGGGGACACCCCCTGGGGGGGGGGGGTAACAGGGCAAAATAGCTTCTGCATTTGGCATTCAAAGGGGATGCAAACAGGTCGCAGCAAGGCTGGCCCCATCTGCGGAAGATCTCTTCTGCCACTTGAGGTTTGAGGGACCACTCATGAGGGAACAGGATGGCTCTGCTCAACCTGTCTGCGATTACGTTGGAAGTCCCCGGGATGTGCGTTGCTATCAGAAAGCGTCCAGTGGACTTTGCCCATAGCCAAATTCTGAGGGCCTCGCTGCATAATGGGTAAGATCTGGTTCCCCCTTGCTTGTTTATGTACAAGACCACTGACATGTTGTCTGTCTGAACTGTCGCTGTTCCCCGAGGTAAGGACTTGTGAAAGTGTTGCAACGCTAGAAACACTGCCCTCATCTCTAGAACACTGATGTGTAGATTGTACTCCATGTTGGACCATTGACCTTGGACTGTTTGTCCCTGAAAGAATCCCCTACCCTATCAGGGAAGCATCTGTGGTTAGAGTTGCTACCGGACTGGGTAATACAAAGGGTCGTCCTAGTGTTAGCTCTTGACTGTGTATCCACCACAAGAGATCCTTCTTGCAATAATTCGTAATCAAGATTTCGTGAGACAGTGGAAGTTGTAGATACGACCACTGGGCGAATAGCATCCATTGAAGGATCCTCATGTGCATCCTGCCTAAAGGAACTACAAGAAGGGATGCTGCCATCAAGCCTAGCACTCTTAATACTTGTCGTGCAGAGACTCTGTTGTGAAGAAGGAGCGAAATTTGGTGCCTGAGGTCTAACACTCTTGATGGGGGGAGAGTAACTTGAGCCAGGGAAGTGTCTAGCTGTGCTCCTATAAATAAGATACGCTGTGATGGCGATAAGACAGATTTTCCAAAACTCACCGTTATGCCTAATGAAGAGCAAAGACTGATGGTGTAGTCCCTGGCCTGTAGAAGACGACACTTGGTGGTGGCGGAAAGGAGCCAGTCGTCTAGATAAGGAAACACCCGGAATCCCTTTCGTCTCAAGTGAGATGCTACTACTGCCATGCATTTGGTGAACACCCTGGGGGCTGAGGTGAGACCAAAGGGCAGAGCGCGAAACTGGAAATGACTGGCTCCCAGCCGGAAGCGCAAGTGATCTCTGGACGCCCTGGCCATTTTGATATGGTAGTATGCGTCTTTGAGATCTATAGAGCACATCCAGTCGCCCTTTTGCAGAAAAGGGAGGATTGACTGAAGCGTGACCATCCGGAACTTTTCCTTTTTCACAAAGGTATTTAACTTGCTGAGGTCTAAAACTGGCCTCCAGTCCCCTGTTTTCTTTGGAACTAAAAAGAACCTTGAGTAAGTTCCAGATCCTATTTGGTCCGCTAGGACTGGTTGGATGACTCTGTTTTCGAGCAACCTTCTTATCTCTATGGTTGCTTGGTCTCGCAGACTGGGTGGAACATCTGGGAGTTTTTTGAAGTTTGGTGGTATTTTTATGAAGGGAATTTTGTAGCCTCTGGTAACTATGCTTTTTACCCAGTAATCTGATGTAAGATTTAGCCAGGCCTCTGGGTATAAAGCCAAGCGACCCCCGACTGCCTCCAGAGTAGGACAGCCAGGCCTGCACTCAGGAGTGCTGGAAGGGTTTTCCAGAGAAGGTCTCTGTGTCATCCTGATTTTGCGGACCTCCTCTGCCGGCTGAGCGGCGTCTTCCGTTTCTTCCCCCTCCTCTGCCTCTGGAGGGGGCGTCACTTTGGGTATGTTGAAAAGATCCCTGAGTCTTTCGGAACCACATCTTTCCTCCTCGTTGCCCTTTAGGGTAGGGTCTAGATGGAACGGAAAAACGGACCCCTACGGCAGACAGGGTCTTCCCTTCTTGTTCACACCTCGTGAGAGTCTCCTTTACTTTGGGCCCAAACAGGGAGGCACCATCAAAGGGGGCATTGGCAAAGGAAGACTTAAAGGCTTCCGCAAAGGAGCATAAGCGCAACCAGGATTGTCTTCTCAGGGCAATCGCTGAAGCTGCCGCTCTACTCGATCCTTCGGCTGCGTATGAAATCAGCCTCATGGACGAGTTGACTATGGAATTTAGGGTGTTAAGTTGCGCTGTCACTTTCTCGGCGACAGCAGCATCTGTGTGTCCCTGAAGAGTATCTCCTAATTCCTTAATGAGATCTCTTTGTAAACACGTGAAATGCATAAGGTAGTTGAGCGATCGGATGGAAAAAGTCGCCGAACTAAATATGCGGTTCCCATATCTGTCCTTTGTCCTAGAATCCTTATTAGGAGGATGGACAGAGGAAGATGATTCAGACATCTCTTTCTTAGTGGCCGCTGCCACCACCATAGTGTCTACGGGAACTCCTTTTGTAAGATAGGCTTTATCTTGGGGAGCTGTCATGTATTTGTTGGGTTTACGAGGGACTGGTTCCACTGTATCAGGTGTTTCCCAAGCCCTCCGAGCTACTAGATCCATGAGATCGTCAAAGGGAGGAGTCACCCAGGAGGTAGAAGGTTGAGTCCCAAATGCCTTCAGTAAAACCGATTCATCCGCAGAAGGGGTAAGGGTTTGCCAGTCCCCTCTTTGCTTCAGGATTTCCAAAATGTCTGCAAAAGAGACATCCTCAGAGGTGGACCATGGGGACCCTTCTGTTTCATCTAAATCAGTATCAGATGTAAGAGATTCCTGTGGGGAATCTATGTGCCTCCTCTTGCAAAGTCGTTTGCTCAGAACATCCTCAGTGGGAGCTTCTGGGGATGCATCTGAGAAACCAGAGTCTCCCTGTGGGGACTTCTGAGGCATTGGGTCTCGACGCTTGGTAGGTACCGAAGGCACAGAAGCAGAACGCGGACGGTTTGGGGAAGGAGATAAAGATACCGATGAAGTATGTGTCTGATCCGACAAGACCTTCCACATGATGTCAAAGGCACCGGTGCCCCGACCCGAAGATCCGACCCGATCCGAAGAAGGCACGGGCTCCGACACCGAGGACGGATCCGAACTGATCAGAGCCGAAGCACCGAGAGGAAGAGTCGGAACCGAAATCTCGGTTCACCTATCCCCCCTGGAACCCAGGAAAGATGTTCGGCTCCGAGACTCTCCGGCTGGTTCCGAAGGAGTCGAGGTCAACGGAGCCGATAGCACTACTGGAGGCTTTGGCACCGAGGGCTCTACAATCATCGGTTCTTCGACTCCTAACACCGATGACTCGACGGGTCTTGGAGGAGGAAGTGTCGAGGGAACTGGAATAGCTTCGAGTTTCGAAACCAGCTGGGACGAAACCTCGATTAATTTTGACAAAGCCGAGTTCTCCATAAGCTTCTGTACCACTCGATCCACATCGGAGTCGGAAATTGGCCTCGAAGAACGGGTCGAAGGGATCGAAGCCATCACCGAGCGAAGGATAGTAGACGGTGGTACCTCTGATACCGGCTCCAAGACCTGAGCCTCGTGCAGAGATAAGGTCTCGACACCCGGCACCGAAGTCATAGGAGCCAGTGTCCGAATTTGAAAAGAGGTGCTCAGAGCCGATGACTTGGGCTCCGACACTCTTGAAGACTTGACCTTCAAGACTTCGAAACCTGTTCAGTCTTGTCCAGGGCCTCTTGAAACTCAGGTTTGATCAAACCTCTGTCCACCAACTTCCTGCGTCTTTCCAGCATGACCCTCCCACTAAAGGAATGACAGATGGAAGTCTTCCTGCAAGTGGAGAGGGCCAAGACAGTAGACGCAGGATGAATGGCTGTCAATAATGGACATCTTCTGTCCACACTGACACCTTTTAAATCCACTTTTAGTCTTTTCTGACATTTTACTAGAAAAAAAGACAGCACTACATTGAAAAATTTCTAACTACAATATAATATATATATATATATATATATATATATATATATATATATATATATATATATAAATGTAAAAAAACACACCACAGCACACTAAGATATATATATATATTTTTTGAAAGAAAAAATAAAATAGAAAAAGTTAACTTTCTTTTAAATACTGTAAATTCTATTACAGACAAAAAACGGCCTAAAGCCCTTACTAAGAATTTTAAGGTAACAAACTACCTAAACTAGTCACACAACTACTATGTATATAAAGCTTTCAAATGCTAAGATAAAGATTATAAGAAATATAAAAAAATTATCCATATTTAACAAGAAAAAATAGTAAAAATTGTACTGGCCCGAGCCTCTCGATGCGATCTGCTGCTAGCGGCAAACTAGATCTGAGGGTTAGCACCGGAGGATCATGGGATATTACTGTGCCTCGGCTCCGAACCCGTATGTAAGAACAAACAGCGAGATTGAACAATTTCACATTAAGTTCTAAACCTGTGTTCTAAAATTCTGCTGAGCCTCTTCCTACCTTATTAACTTTCTCTCTTGAGATAACTGTTCGCAGTACCTTGGCTTCCTTGCTAATTCCTTCCCTTCATTTCCATCCTCCTCATGCCACGTGTCTAGACTCCCATAGAGAATAGTGGCATTCCAGAAACAATCTATTGCAATTGAAAACATATGTCTACTAGGAACACTGCTCTCTGTGTTGTAATTCAGAGGTGGAAAGTAGACCGCAAGATCCTAAGGATCCTGTTTTGATAATGGTGCTTCAGCTAGAGCAGCATATAGAAAATTCCAACTCTGCTCAAGACCTAACACTACAGGTCCTTGTTAAACACACTACAAAAGATTTAGCAATCTTTATCACTAACTTAGATAAAAGACAGCAACTCATGCACACAGCTTCTATCATTAAACAACCAAAATTCCACCACTCAGATTATGCTTTCTTCATGATGCTAACTGCTGAACAGACTAGCACACACAGTCATCAATAGTAGAAAACTACACAAATATAGTCAACTACCAAAAAACATTCAACCTCTTCCCTGTGGCAGACAAGACCAAGCACTTTCAAAACCATCTCTCTACCAACAAACTATACAAATGACCCCTGAAAGTAAAGTTTTAGCTGATACAAGGAAGCACCTAAAATATATATTTAGTTGACACTGTCTGCAAAGTTAGTGACTTAAAAAGTAAACTAATGCATAAAAGTAAACAAAATACTGATGTACTATTTATAAATATACTAGAGCATTCCCTTGTATGTACTGAAACAAATAAAACAGCATTACTTAAATATGGACCCAGCATGCAGAGTTTTCCTGTCATGTAAATTCAGAAATACGCATTGGTCTAAGAGGGCGGACTTAGTTAACATAAAGCGCAAGAGACTTCTGGGAGAGAGACGAAGCACTCATTTAATGAAAAACAGCCAGTCAGGTCTTGTGCTTTTGATCTCTGTTGCCACAATTGTGCTGAGAATGCTGGCTGAGTATTATGCCAAATAAGGCAGCATGACGTGTAATAGTGAATACTGTTTTTACAAGGACAACTTCTAAACCTGTGGTCTAAAATTCTGCTGAGTCGCTTCCTACTTTAACTTTCTCTGTCTCTCGAGATATTTGTTTTCAATACCTCGGTTTCAGATCTGTTCTGGACTTATAGACTCTTGTAGGGAAAACAAGTTCTAAACCTGTATTCTAAAATTCTGCTGAGCCTCTTCCTACCTTATTAACTTTCTCTCTTGAGATAAGTGTTCGCAGTACCTTGGTTTCCTTGCTAATTCCTTCCCTTCATTTCCATCCTCCTCATGCCACGTGTCTAGACTCCCATAGAGAATAGTGGCATTCTAGAAACAATCTATTGCAATGGAAAACATATGTCTACTAGGAACACTGCTCTCTATGTTGTAATTCAGAGGTGGAAAAAAGAAGTTATGTTCTTACCATAACGTTCCATGTGGAGTGTTCATCTCGCCTTTGTTCTTACACACGGGTTTGGAGCCGATCCTCGGCTCCGAGTCGGCCGCATAGCAAAGCTCTGCATCTTAGAGAAGCTCGAGACCAGGCTATATCCCGCAATCCTCCCTGCCATTACTCAGATCTAGTTTGCAAGCAAACCAGACCAACCATAAACCTCAGGTGCTAAGGCTACACACAGCTACAAAAATCAGAGACACTATCACACTGACAAATTAACTAAAGGGTAGCGAAATATACCCCATGAGGTAAGAAACAATATACCCGGAAGGGGTTAAGGCATGTGGACCAGACTCTAGTCCTACTCGTTCTTCCAAACACGTGAGGGAGGGAAGGGAGGGAATGTAAGAACAAAGGCGAGATGAACACTCCACATGGAACGTTATGGTAAGAACATAACTTCTTTATGTGAGAGTGTTCAATCTCGCCGTTTGTTCTTACACACGGTAGCGTCCTAGCTCCGTCACCGAGTGACTCATGGAAGAACGTTCCTAAGCACAGTGGAACCAAAAGATGTCCTGTCTTTGGAGGCTTTGTCAACCCTATAATGAGCGATGAAAGTATGTGGTTTAGACCACGTGGCTGCTGCACAAATCGTGTCCAAAGGCAGACGAGCTGCATGAGCCAAGGAAGTGGAAACGGATCTGGTAGAATGGCCCTTAGGTTTGGTGGGCAAGGCCTGATTCGACTTAGAATATACAAAGGCTATACAATCAGTAAGCCATTTAGAAAGTGTACGTTTTGTAACTGCCATGCCCTTTTTATTGTCTGCAAACGCGACAAAAAGCTGATCTGTTTTCCTGTAATCTTTAGTCCTGTCCAAATAAAATCTTAGTTGTCTGTAGACATCTAACTTGTGCAGCATATATTCCAACTTGCTGGTATGGTTTTTGAAAAAGGTAGGGAGTTCTATGGACTGATTAATATTCGTGACAGAACATACCTTAGGAAGGAAAGATGGATTTGTTCGCAAGGAGACTCTATCTGGGTGAAAAATTAAGTAAGGTGGTTTGACTGACAGTGCTTGCAGCTCTGAAACTCTTCGAGCTGATGTAACAGCTACAAGAAAAAGTGTCTTCCACGACAAAAACTTCAGGAGGCAAGAAGAGGCTGGTTCAAAGGGTGGCAACATTAGTTGCGACAATAACAAATTTAAATTCTATGGGAATAAAGGGTCTCTGACGGGCGGTCAGAGATGGAAGGATCCTTTCATAAAAGCCTTACAAAGCCTGTGGGACATAATAGGAGAACCGTCCTCACCAACATGGTAGTTGGATATGGCCGCCAACTATACTCTTAGTGTGGAAGTAGAGGCCCCTTTGTGAAAAAGGATGGATAGAAATTCTGGAACTTTATGTAAAGGAGCTACCAGGGGGTCCAAGTGTTGGCTAGATGCCCAGTATACAAAGCGTTTCCATTTACTCCTGTAGAGTTTTGTAGTGGAAGCCTTATGAGAGGCAACCAGAATGCGTTGAACTGCCGGAGAAAGTAGATCAGACCTGGCTAGGCAGGGAAGTGGAGCAGCCAAGCTGTTAGTTTGAGGGATAGAAGAGACGGGTGAGGAACTCCCGACGAATGGGTCAGTAGATCTGGTACTGCATCCAGGATCCACGGTTCCTCTGTTTGATGGGCTTGAAGTAAGGGGAACCATATCTGTTGAGGCCAGAATGGGGCTATGAGTATAATTGTCCTTTCCAGGTTCCTGGCTTTCTGAAGAAATTTGGGAATCAAGGGGGTAGGTGGAAATGCATATAGGAGACCCGGGGGCCAATCGTGTATCAGTGCGTCCCTGGGGGCATCCCCCGGAGGTAGAAGGGCAAAATAGCTTCTGCATTTGGTATTCATCGGGGAGGCAAATAGATCGCAGCAAGGCTGGCCCCATCTGCGGAAAATTCTTTCCGCCACCTGTAGCTTGAGGGACCACTCGTGAGGTAACAGGATGGCTCTGCTCAACCTGTCCGCAATGACGTTGGATGACCCCGGGATGTGCGTTGCTATCAGAAAGCGACCCGTGGACTCTGCCCATTGCCAAATTCTCATGGCCTCTCTGCATAAAGGGTAAGATCTGGTTCCCCCCTGTTTGTTTATGTACCAGACTACAGACATGCTGTCTGTCTGAACTGTTACTGTTCCTAGAGGTAGGAGGGTTTGAAAGTGCTGCAATGCCAGGAACATCACCCTCATTTCCAGAACATTCATGTGCAGGTTGTACTCCATGTTGGACCATTCCCCTTGGACTGTTCTTCCCTGACATAGTCCCCCCCACCCTATCAGAGAAGCGTCCATGGTTATTGTGGCCGTCGGATTGGGTAGAACAAATGGACGACCCATAGTGAGATCTTGACTGTACACCCACTATGAGAGGTCTCGTTTGCAAGAATCTGTTATCAGAATCTCGTGTGGTAGGGGTAACTGCGTGAACAGCAGCCATTGGAGGAGCCTCATGTGCAATCTCCCCATAGGGACTGCAATCAGGGACGCTGCCATGAGTCCCAAAACCTTCAAGACTAGTTTGGCCAGGGCTTTCCTGCTTCGCAGTAGAAGAAGAACCTGTTCCTTGAGGGATGAAGCCCTTATTGGAGGGAGCTTTACCAGTGTTAAATGTGTATCTAGGTCTGCTCCGATGAACGAAATATGCTGTGAGGGCAGTAAGGCAGATTTTTCAAAGTTTATGGAAATCCCTAGGTGGGAACAAAGGTTGACTGTGTAGTCTCTGGCTTGTATGAGGCGACGCTCGGTGGTGGCGGTGAGGAGCCAGTCGTCCAGATAGGGAAACACCCGGAATCCTAGACGTCTTAAGTGAGACGCTACCACTGCCATGCATTTGGTGAATACCCTGGGGGCTGAGGTGAGCCCAAAGGGCAGGGCTCGAAATTGAAAGTGACTGGCTCCCAGCCGGAAGCGCAGGTGATCTCTGGACGATCTGGCCATCTTGATGTGGTAGTACACGTCCTTGAGATCTATCGAGCACATCCAGTCGCCCTTCAGTAAAAATGGAAGGATCAATTGAAGCGTGACCATCCGGAACTTTTCATTCTTCACGAAGGTATTGAGATTGCTGAGATCCAAAATCGGTCTCCAGTCCCCTGTCTTTTTTGGAACTAAAAAGAACCTTGAGTAAGTTCCGGATCCTTTTTGGTCCGCCGGGACTGGCTGAATGACTCTTTTTTTCGAGCAGCTTTGAAATTTCTATTGCTGCTGGGCCTCGTAGATGGGGTGGCACATCTGGAAACCTTCTTTGTTGGGGTGGAGTTGACATGAAGGGGATTTTGTATCCTCTCGTTACAATGCTTTTTACCCAAGAGTCCGAGGTGAGAGTTAGCCAGGCCTGTGGGTATAAAGCCAAGCGACCCCCGAATGCCTCCAGAGCAGGACAGTCGGGCCCCCATTCAGGAGTGCTGGAAAGGCTTACCAGGGATAGAATCCCTGTCGCCTTGGTTCTGCGGACCCCCTCTGCCGCCGGGGCGATGTCTTCCATTTCTGCCCCCCCCCATGCCTCTGGGGGGGGGGGTCACTCTGTGTGGCCTGGAAAGATCCCTGAGTTTTACGGAACCACATTTTTCCGCCTCGTTGCCCTTTGGGGAACGGTCTAGTTGGAGCGGAAAAATTGACTCCGACAGCAGACAGAGTCTTTCCTTCTTGCTCACACCGAGTTAGTGTCTCTTTCACTTTGGGCTCAAAAAGAGTGGCACCATCAAAGGGGGCGTTGGCGAAGGAAGACTTGAAGGCTTCCACAAATGAGCACAGCCACATCCAGGATTGTCTTCATAAAGCAATCGCTGAAGCTGCAGCTCTACTCGATCCTTCAGCCGCATACGAGATGAGCCTCATGGATGAGTTCACTATGTAGGTAAGGGTGTTAAGCTGTGCTGTTACCTTATCTGAAACAGCAGCACCTGTGTTACCCTGGAGGGTATCTCCCAGCTCCTTGATGAGATCCCTCTGCAGTCGTGTAAAATGTGTCAAATAGTTTAGCGAACACATGGAAAAAGTCACTGAACTAAAAACGTGCTTCCCATATCTGTCCATAGTCCTAGAGTCCTTATTAGGAGGATAAACAGAAGAGGAAGACTCAGACATCTCCTTTTTAGTGGCTGCAGCCACCACCATAGCGTCAACCGGGACTCCCTTGGTAAGACAAGCCTTGTCCTGGGGAACGGTGATAAACATGCTTGGTTTTCGAGGGACTGGTTCCACTGTGTCTGGTGTCTCCCACTCCCTTCGAGCAATTAAATCCATTAATTCATCGAAGGGCGGAGTAACCCAGGAGGTAGAAGGTTGAGCACCAAAAGCCTTCAGCAACACTGACTCGTCCTCAGTGGGGGCTAGGGACTGCCAATCACCCCTCTGTTTTAAGATCTCCAAGATGTCCGCAAATGAGACATCCTCAGAGGGGGATTTTGGGGACCCCTCTGCCTCATCCAAGTCAGTGTCAGATGTTAGAGATTCCTGCGGGGAATCCAAGTGCCTCCTCTTGCACAGTCTTTTCCTCGGAACCTCATCGGAGGGGGCTTCCGGTGAGGCCTCCGAGGAACAGGGGGCACCCTCTGGGGGTGGCTGAGGCAATGGTGCTCTACGCTTTGGATGGGTTGTGTAGGCAGAAACAGAAAGCGGCCCCTTAGGGGAGGGAGAAGACGCCTCCGATGAAGTGGTTGTCTGTGTAGACAAAACCTTCCTCATAAGGTCAAAAACCCCTGAACCCCGGGCCGAGGACTCCTCCGGTTCTGAAGAACATGGAAGGATCCCAGACACGGGGCCCGTGGGCCTCGACCCCGAGGATGGAGCCGAGCCAATCTGCGCCGAGGCCCTGAGAGGGAGAGTCAGCACCGAAAGGTCGGTACGACTCTCGGTCCTGGAACCGAGGAGAGATCGTCGACTCCGCGACTCACCTACAGGTTCCGAAGGAGTCAAACTCAATGCTGTCGATCGTGAAATGGACAGTTTCGGCACCGAGGGCTCCACTATCATCAGCTCATCCTCTCCCGGCTCCGAAGACTGGATGGGTCTCGAAGGAGGACCTGTTGGAGATAAAGGGAGGCCTTCTAGTTTCGACACCAATTGGGAGGAAAAGTACAGTTTTGTACCTACCATAAATGTAGATGTTCGAGGATCCACATTGCTGCAGTCCTAACTATTGGGGTAGTCCGCTGTCCAGTCGGCCCGAATACCAAAGGCATGACCGACGCCATATCCTCAGTCTTTTCTTGCCCCAGATCTCAGAAGAGCGTGAAAAGATAAGGCCAAAACCAAAACTCCCAACATATCTGCACCAAAATATATATATATACTAAATATACAAAATTAGCAGAATATAACCTCACCTACACAACCACCCCTAAACACAGAGGGGAAGGAGGGAGGGACTGCAGCAATGTGGATCCTCGAACATCTACATTTATGGTAGGTACAAAACTGTACTATGTTCTTCATTCCACATTGCTGCAGTTCTAACTATTGGGTAGAATCCCAAAGCAGAGGTAAGGGAGGCTGGCAAATCATAAGGAAGCAGGAGCTGATAACATGCCTTGCAAAATAGCTGTGGCAAACCAGCCCTAGACTTAGAGTAGAGAGGAAGGTGGTAATGCTTAGAGAAAGTATGCACTGAACTCCAAGTAGCTGCCTCCAAAATATCCTTAGTTGCCACCCCTTAAAAAGCTGTTGAAGTGGCAGTAGCCCTAGTGGAATGAGGCCTAATCCCAGCTGGAATCTCCTTGCCATGATGGGAATAACAAAATGCAATGCAAAACCCAATCCACCTAGAAATAGTTTGTTTTGACACAGGCTTGCCCTGAGAACTCAAAGCAAAAGAAACAAACAACTGCTGAGACTGCCTAAAATCCTTAGTCCTGCTCAAATAATAATTGCCTGTGTACATCTAAAGTGTGCAAAATCTTTTCCCTTTATTTTGGGGATCTGCATAAAAGTAGGCAAATGAATAGTTTGGTTTAAAGCCACACTAGAAACCACTTTAGGCATAAAGGAAGGATTAGTACGTAATGATACCCTATCCTTATGAAAAATCAAAAAGGCTCAACCGCCATAAGGGCCTGTAACTCAGAAACCCTTCTTGCAGAAGTAATGGCCAACAAAAGCAGTCTTCCATGACAAGTATTTCAGTTCAGCAGTAGCTGCAGGCTCAAAAGGTTGTAGAGTAAGTTTCTCCAACACAAAATTGAGATCCCAAGCAGGAGTAGGAGCTCTGGGTCTTATATTCTTTGCCCTCTAAGAAATTGCTTGAACAAAGGATGTGAAAACAATGGTGGGTCACAATCATAGTGAGCTGAAATGGCTGCAGCATGAATCTTAATGGAAGAGAAAGACAAACCTTTGTCCAATAACTCAGTAAGATATTGAAGAGCCACACTCAAATTAGGCTCAAATCTCCAAATTCTTTGCTGCAGTCCAAAATAAAAATCTCTTCCATTTTTCGTACACTTTCCTTGTACTAGGTCTTCTGGCTTCCATAATCACATTTAAAACTTGTTGAGGAAGTTGAGACCTGCTGTCTTTCAAAACAGAATATGCCAGGCTGTTAGATGAAGAGAGTGAAGCTTGACATTGAGCAGACGACCGTCCTTCTGAGACAACAGATGTGGAATCAAGGGTAAAGGCCATGGAGGCTTCTTTACCAGACTCCTCAGTAATGGGTACCAGTGCTGCCGAGGCCAATCTGGAGCTATTAAAATCATCCTTGGCTTGTCTTGTCTGACTTTTAGAAGCACCTTTGGAAGAAGAGGCAGAGGTGGAAACGCATACACATGAAGATTTTTCCAACTGAAAGAAAGAGCATCCACTTTCCAAGCTGTGTGATGAAACCTCTCTGTGCAAAACTTTGGCAGCTGGTGGTTTAGTGGAGAAGCGAACAGATCTATGTCTGGAGTTCCCCAGGACACTGTCAACTTTTGAAATACATGAAGATCCAGTTTCCACTCGTGGGGATCCATGATTTGTCTGCGTAACACATCTGCTAAGGAGTTCTGTGCTCCGGCAGAAACCTTGCCTGAAGAGTTAGTTGCAAGCTTAGCAGTCTCCCATAAAATCATTGCTTGCCTGCACAATGGGTAAGAATGTGTTCCCCTTGTTTGTTGATATACCACATGACAGTTGTGTTGTCTGTTAGAATCAACACCTGCCCTGGAAGAAGTAACTCCTTGAAAGCCATTAATGCAAACTGGACTGCTAACATCTCCTTCATGTTGATATGTAGATGCTGTAGTCTGGCAGGCCACTTGTCTTGTATCCATTTTCCATTTAGATGAGCTCCCCAAGCAATGTCTGAGGCATCTGTCGTCAGAATTTGACTCGCCTCTGGCCGGGTCACAGAGAGTCCCTTGTTTAGGTGACATTCCTGAGCCCACCACAAAAATTCCTTCTGAATGCAAGGTATTATTTGAATGACAGTGTCCAAATCCTGGCAGTGCTGTGTCCATACATTTTGAGATACCATTGTAGCTTCCTCATATGCAGTTTGGCATTGGGAAGCACCAGAATACAAGATGCCATGAACCCTAAGGCTTGAAGGACTGTCCTTGCAGTCAGCCGGACTGAAGAGATAGTTGATGGAAGTAACTGGAAAGATTCTTTTGTTTGTCCGGGGTTAAAAGGCCATCTGGGCTGCTGTATTCAGTCTCACGCCCAGAAAGCACATGTCTTGAGAGGGTACTAGACTGGACTTTATTTCGTTCACAGAATACCCTAGGCATCTTAGCACTGCTATGACATATTCCAAATGCTGTAGAAGGTCTTCCTTTTCTTGAGCCAGTATCAGGCAATCGTCCAAGTAAGGATAGATTTGAATTCCTTTTAGCCTGAAGTAAGCTATCACTGGAGCCAGAACCTTTGTGAATACTCTGGGCAGTAGATAAGCCAAAGGGCAATGCAGAGAACTGATAATGAGAATTTCCAGCTCATACTTCCTGCAACTTAGTCTTATAGGCACATGAAGGTAAGCTTCCTTGAGATCTAAAGTTACCATCCAGTGATCCTTGCCCAGCAGAGGTAAAAGCTGTTGTAACGTCAACATTTTGAACTTGGGAATGTCCAGATAAGTGTTGAGGATAGATAAATCCAAAATTGGTCTCCACGTGTTCCCCTTCTTGGTACTAGGAACAGGCGAGAATAAAATCCTAGGCCCCTTTCTGGCACAGGAACCGCTGAATGGCCCTTATTTGGAGTAACTGAAAAATTTGCTTGTGAGCCTCTTGTCTTTGTAGAGGAGGAATGTCTGGCATGCCTTTGAAAGGAGGTAAGGTATGGAAATAAAACCTGTAACCGTGGTGAATGATATCCAGAACCCATTTGTCTTGGGTAATTAAATCCCAATTTTCTTTGAAAAGAGACAGTCTTCCTCCTAGAGGTGCCGCCAGGCGAGAAGGTACTGGCAGCTGAAAAGGCAGGTCATTGGGTCTGCTTACGAAAGGACTGACCCCTGCCCTCACCAGAAGTCTGAGCAGGTGAACTCCTGTCCTAGGCCTAAAAGCACCTTGAGCTCTGCCCCTACCACGTCTAGACCTACCCCTAGACTGGGAATCATAAGCAGGATAAGTCCATCCCTTAGCAGGCCAATTTCTACTAAACTTGGAGGCTGCACCTGCAAAAATCCTTAACAGTTTGCATAGACTTAGCCTTGTCCTCCATCTTCTTTAAAACTGCTTCCACAGGCGAACCAAACAACACATCAGACTGTAAAGGAGCATCCAAAATCCTTGTCTTAACATGCTCAGCTAAGTTCTGATCTCTCAACCAGGCGTGCCTACGAAGAACAGAACCAGTGGCAGCCACCCTGGAGGAGGCCTGCACAGCATCAAAACCACATTGCAAGGAATGTTTACCCACTTGTTCAGACACATGAACTAAATCCTGCAACTCTTTACACTCAATACCTTCCGCCAGAGCATCCACCTTAGATGTCAACTGTGAAAGAAGATAATTCTGATATTTTAACATGTGAAACTGACAATTCAACGCCCTCATGGCTAAAGTGGAAGAAGTATACACTTTCTTTCCCCATCTATCCAAAGCCCTTGCCTCTTTATCAGGAGGGACAGGATTTTTAACAACTGAGGCCTTCACACCTTTAGGCCCCTGAGAGACAGTTTCGGGTCTGCCCTAGGACTCTTAAAAGATACTTATGAGCTTCAGGCACCCTATAATACCTATCCGGTTTAACTGGGGCAGGAGGCAAAGAATCCGGATTCAGGGAAGCCTCTGCAAAAACATCTTCCACCACATTCAAAACAGGAGGTATAGCCAAAGGCCTGTGCTGGGGTAAAAACAAGAATTTCCTAAGCCTTTTCCTGGAATCAGAGAAATCTTGACCTTCCCATTTAAAATGCTCCCTCATGGAATGCAGAGTCTCTGAAAATGAAAAATCCTCAGGAGGGGAAGCTGAAGGAGTAGAATCATCCACATCAGAATCAGAATAAGGAGGGGACTCCTGCAAGTCTTCAGCCGAAGACTCAGAAGCCTCCGAGCATTGCTCAAAACTCTCAAACTCAGATTCCACCCTAGGCCTCTTATCAGGAGGGGGCATAGTAATCATAGTACTTATCATAGTAATCAAATCCTCTGCCATTTTAAGCATATGTTTCTTAGGCAAAGACCCTGAAGTACTAGGAGAAACCCCCACTGTAGCAAAACTCGGCCTGCCCGTCAAAGAAGCCTTGGAAACAGAAGGGGAGGCTCTGACCACCTTAGGAAGAGATGGAAGAACAGCCACCTGAGAAGCCCCCTCAGCCTGGCCTACGTCCTGAGAGGATACATCCTGTAACAGTAAAGTCTCTCCCTGAGACTCCAAAGAAACACCTGGCAAAACCTCCGGCTCCACTGAGCCCTCTAAAGAACCGACGTCTGGGACTGTCGGTTCCTCCACTCTAGGCTTTGCTGTTTTGTCCTTGCGTTTTAGCGAAGCGCCGGAACATCCGACGGCATTTTATAATTACAACGCTTCCCAAACACTAACCTGGCACAGTCTAACCTTCTCTTAATAGTGCGTTTGTTAAATCTAGCACAAGAGCGGCATCCAACAACGCCGTGCTCAGGCCCTAAACAAGGTATACACAAAGTATGGTAATCCCTATGAGGTATCTGTTTCCCACAAGAAATACAGTTATTCACTTTTTCTGACATCCGGTTAAATACTGAGGCAAGAAAACCAAAATATTCCCCAACGGGGTACTTAGCCAACTTTGATTCGGTCTGAAACTCTGGCTTCAGAAACTTTCAGAACGCCAACCTGCACTCGCAAAATTGCTTCTGCATCGGACCATGCGGCAAAAAAGACTGAGGATATGACGTCGGTCATGCGCATTAGTACCCTCGTCTAATGCGCCCTGACCGACGTCAGCCATATACTTTGGTATTCGGGCCGACTGGACAGCGGACTACCCAATAGTTAGGACTGCAGCAATGTGGAATGAAGAACATCTGCAATCAACTTGGAAAGGGCCCTGTTCTCCATAAGTTTCTGCACGACAAGATCCACATCCGTATCGGATAACGGTCTGGAAGATCGGGTCGAAGGGGCCGAAGATAGCACCGACCGAAGAATGGAAGGTGGCGGTAGCTCCGACACTGGTTCCAAGACCTGGGGCTCAGTGAAAGATAAACGTTCGACGCTCGGCCCCGAAGTCTATGGAACCGGCGAACGAACTTTTGAAGATGAACTCGGAGCCGATGACATGGGCTCCGACATCTTCGACCCCTTCGAGGACTTAGAAGCCTGGTCCGACTTGTCCAAAGCCTCCTGGAAGGCAGGCTTAAGTAGTCCCCTATCTATAAGTTTCCTGCGTCTATCTGTCATGACCCTCCCACTGAAGGAATGGCATATAGAGCAATCCTCTTGCAGGTGGAGAGGGCCAAGACAGTAGACGCAGGAAGTGTGGTTGTCAGTGATGGACATTTTCTGCCCACACTGACATCTTTTAAAACCGGATTTGGCTTTTTCTGACATAACCAGCAGTAAGACACTTTACTATGAAAAATTTTAAAACACTAGCTATAACAAGTAATAACTATAACAAAATATTTATATTGCTATAAGTGATAAGAAGAGGTAGGCCACAAAAGGGAACCTATGAAAAAATGACAGGACTAATTACAATAACACACACACGCACACACACACTAGTACTAATCAAAAACTAACTTCTCAAGAACTATAAGAACTTTTTAAAGTAGAAAGATAACAATTTTATCCGAATATAACAAAATTTTCTCTGGTCCGAGCTCTCGTCGATGTGATCCGTTGCAGCGGCAAACTAGATCTGGGTAATGGCAGGGAGGATTGTGGGATATAGCCTGGTCTCAAGCTTCTCCAAGATGCAGAGCTTTGCTATGCGGCCGATTCGGAGCCGGGGATCGGCTCCGAACCCGTGTGTAAGAACAAATGGCGAGATAGAACACTCTCGCATGTAGACTGCAAGATCCTAAGGATCCTGTTTTGATAATGGTGCTTCAGCTAGAGCAGCACATAGAAAATTCCAACTCTGCTCAAGACCTAACACTACAGGTCCTTATTAAACACACTACAAAAGATCTAGCAATCTTGATCACTAACTTAGACAGCAACTCATGCACACAGCTTCTATCATTAACCAACCAAAACTCCACCACTCAGATTATGCTTCCTTCATGATGCTAACTGCTGAACAGGCTAGCACACACAGTCATCAATAATAGAAAACTTCACAAATAAATTCAACGACCTACTTCATGCTCAGAAGAAAGCATTCAAAGTCTACCCTGCGGCAGGCAAGACCAAGCACTTTCAAAACCATGTCTCAAGCAACAAACTATAGACATGACCCCTGAAAATATAGCCTTAGCTGATACAAGGAAGCACCTAAAATATATATTTAGTTGACACTGTCTGCAAAGTTATTGACTTAAAAAGTAAACTAATGCATAACAGTAAAGTACTGGAAACAAAATACTGATGTACTATTTATAAATATACTAGGGCATTCCCTTGTATGTACTGAAACAAACAAAACAGTCTTACTTAAATATGGACCCAGCATGCAGAGTTTTCCTGTCATGTAAATTCAGAAATACGCATTGGCCAAAGAAGGCAGACTTGGTTAACATAAAGTGCAAGAGACTTCTGGGAGAGAGACGCAGCACTCATTTAATGAAAAACAGCCAGTCAGGTCTTGTGCTTTTGATCTCTGTCGCCACAATTGTGCTGAGAATGCTGGCTGAGTACTATGCCAAATAAGGCAGCATTATGTGTAATAGTGAATACTGTTTTTACAAGGACAACTTCTAAACCTATGGTCTAAAATTCTGCTGAACTGCTTTCTATCTTAACTTTCTTGAGTTATTTGTTCTCAATATCTCGGTTTCAGATCTGTTCTGGACTTATAGACCCTTGTAAGAAAAGCAAGTTCTAAACCTGTGTTCTAAAATTCTGCTGTGTCTCTTCCTACCTTATAACTTTCTCTCTCGAGATAATTGTTTGCAGTACCTTGGTTTCCTTGCTAATTCTTTCCCTTCACTTCCATTCTCCTCATGCCACGTGTCTAAACTCCCATAGAGGATAGTGGCATTCCAGAAACAATCTATTGCAATGGAAAACAAGAAGTTATGTACTCACCATAACGTTTGATGTATGTAGTCCATCTCACCTCACATTCTTACCCATGGGTTCGGAGCCGAACCTCGGCTCCGACTCGGCCATACTCTAGTTCGAAGTCTTTCAATTGGTTGGGTTAAGAAGGTATCCTATGCTGCACTGCTCCCTTTCCCCAGATCTTGTTTGTTGCGAGCTAATCATTCACTCCTCCACATACAACAACATACAGAGAAGGAAGAACATACTAACCAGAAAGGAATTTGAAACCATACCTAACCCCTAGGTCCTCCAGGATGGGGGAAGGGGGGGTAAGTAAGAATGTGAGGTGAGATGGACTACATACATCGAACGTTATGGTTAGTACATAGCTTCCTGATGTTATGTAGTCCAATCTCGCCTACATTCTTACCCATGGGACAGCGTCCTCAGCACCTCAGTCCTGGGAGGCTCAATGGAAAATACTCCTGAGCACTGTGGAACTAAAGGAAGACCTGCCTCTGGACACCAACTTCAACTTGTAGTGAGTAACAAAGGTGTGAAGAGATGCCCATGTAGCCGCAGCACAAATATCACCCATAGACAACCTGGCCTGAAAAGCTGTAGATGTAGACACAGATCGGGTAGAATGAGCCTTCACTCGAAATGGTAAATCCTTGCCCCCTGAAGCCTAAATGAATGAAATACAACTTGAAATCCATCTGGACAAAGTGACTTTGGAAACAGGAGACCCAATCCTGTTTTCTGAAAAATGAGACAAACAACTGATCCGATTTTCTGAGATCCTTCGTTCTATGTAAATAGAATCGTAATTGTCTGTGCACATCCAGCTGATGAAATCTAAATTCTGCCTTGTTCGAGAACTCTGGAAAGAATACAGGTAGTTCAAGGGATTGGTTTAGATTACTGACGGAAGCCACATTCGGTAGGAAGGAAAGGTTAGGTCTGACAGAAACCCTGTCCTTATGAAAAATCAAGTAAGGTGGTCTAACTGATAAGGCTTGAAGCTCCGAGACACGTCTGGCTGAAGTGATGGCTACTAAAAAGATTGTCTTCTAAGTCAAATATTTTAAATCACAAGTGGCTGCAGGCTCAAAGGGGGGTGAAGTGAGATATTGTAGGACAAAATTTAAGTCCCAAGGCATAACTGGTTCAAAAACTGGAGGACGAAGCAGCATAGTGCCCTTCAGGAATGCCTTACAATGCCTGTGTGCCATGCAACTAGGCTCATCAGCGAAGGGAAAAGTGGAAATAGCCACCAACTGGACTTTAACAGTTGTGGCCGCTGATCCTTGGTTGAAAAGCATGGAGAGGAACTCCAGGACTGACAAAATTGGAGCTGTATAAGGATCAATTTGTCTTGCATGCGCCCAGATGGAAAATCTCTTCCATTTGCTGGAATAGATTTTTCTGGTGGAAGGCTTATGGGAAGAAGACAGAATATGAACCACTTCCAGCGAAAAATGATGAAGCCTGACTTATGATGGAAGTGGAGGAGCCAGGCTGTCAGCCGGAGGGTCTGAAGAGAGGGATGGCGCTGCCCTGGAATTTGAGTCAGCAAATCTGGTTGAGGGTCCAGAATCCAGGAGGCGTCCACTAGGTAAGGATGGAGGAAGGGGAACCAAATTTGACGAGGCCAGTGTGGAGCAATCAGAATCATTTTGCTTCCCAAAGATAGCGCTTTAAATAGCCTTTGTCAGCAGAGGAACACGAGGGAAGGCATACAGTAGACCAGAGGGCCAATCGTGCACTAGAGCATCCCTGGGTGACTTCCCCTGAGAGGGGATAAGGGTAAAGTAGCTGCTGCATTTGGTATTGAGGGGGCTGGCAAATAGGTCGCAGCAAGGCTGACCCCACCTGCGGAAAATCTGCTCCGCAACCTGATTGTTCAGGGACCACTCATGAGGCATCAGAATCGCTCTGCTCAACCTGTCGGCAATCACAGTGAACTTCCCCGGAATGTGCGTTGCTACAAGAAAACATTGGGAAGCCACTGCCCTCTGCCACACTCGCATGGCCTCTCTGCAAAGGAGATACAACTTGGTTCCTCCCTGTTTGTTTAGATACTATATCACCAACATATTGTCTGTGTGGATCACAATTGTCCCAACAGGAAGAAAGCTCTGAAGTGCTTGCAATGCTAGTAGCATTGCTCTCATCTCCAGGACATTGATATGCAGATGCATCTCATGTTCCTGCCACATGCCTTGGACTGTCCTGCCTAAATAATGCCCCCCCCACCCTATCTGGGAGGTGTCCGTGGTCACTGTGGCAACCGGAGGGGATGGAACGAAGGGTTTTCCCGCGTCAAGGTTGCTGGTGTGAAGCCACCAGTGTAAATCCTGCTTGTACCTGTCTGTGATTATTATGAGATGAGAAAGAGGAAGAGGAAGATGTTGTAGAGACCATTGGGGGAAGAGTAGCCATTGAAGGAGCCTCATGTCTAGCCTTGCCAAAGGAACCAGCATAATTGTGGCAGCCATCATGCCCAACAATTTGAGGATCAATCTTGCCTTCACTCTTCTCAAAGGGAGTAATGCGTACACCTGCAGTTGTAAACTTTGAATCCTTTCTCTTGGTAAGAATGCCCTCATGATCACGGTATCTAACTCGGTGCCTATAAAGGTGACAAGCTGCGAGGGCAACAAGGCAGGCTTTTCCCAATTAAGAGTTATGTCTAACTGTTGACACAGATTGATCTCTGTTTTGATTTTTGTTTTGATTGTCTCTGGTTTGTAGGAGTAGATGCCTGGTGGTGGCAGAAAGGAGCCAGTCATCGAGGTATGGAAACACTTGGAATCCCTGATGTCTCAAGTTAGCCGTTACCACTGCCATGCATTTGGTGAACACCCTGGGGGCTGTGGTGAGACCAAAGGGCAGGGCGCGAAACTGAAAATGACTGGCTCCCAGCCAGAAGTGTAAATGACTTCTGGATGCCCTGTCCATCTTTATATAGTAGTAAGCATCCTTGAGGTCGATGGAGCACATCCACACTTCTTTTCCCAACAATGGGAGAATAGATTGAATGTGACCATACGGAACTTGGACTTCTTTACATGGGTGTTCAATCTGCTGAGATCCAAAATGGGTCTCAGGTCCCCTGTTCTTTTCGGCACCAAAAAGAATCTGGAGTAAGTCCCTAATCCGATCTGGTCTGAGAGGACAGGCTGGATGGCTCCTTTTTCTAGCAGCTTTAAAACCTCTGAAGCTGCGGAATCCCTTTGATTGGGTGGAACATCTGGGATTTTTCCTGATCGGAGGGGGAGTTGAAGAGAAGGGTATGTGATATCCTCCGGAAATTATTTTTAATACCCACAGGTCCTGAGTTATACTTTGCCAGGCCTTTGGGTATAGCGAAATGCGACCGGCGACTGGCTCCGGAAATGTACAGTCGGGCCTCCCATCAGGAGCGCTGGTAGGGAGAACCACGAAAGGAATCGTGGTCACCCTGGTTATGCGGGCCTCCTCTGCCCCTAGGGCGGCGTCTACCAGAATTAACACCTCCTCCCCTGCCTCTGGAGGGGGACTCACCTTGTGCATCATGAAAACATCTCTGTGATTTTTTGAACCACATCTTCCCACCCCTCTGGGTGTTGGGATAAGGTCTAGAGGGTAGGGAAAAATGGACTCCCACAGCAGACAGAGTTTTTCCCTCTTGCTCGCACCTAGTGAGAGTCTCCTTCACCTTGGTTCCAAATAAGGAGGAATCATCAAATGGGGCATTAGTGAACGTAGACTTGAAGGCCTCCACGAAATTACAGAGGCGCATCCAGGAGTGTCTCCTAAGAGCAACTCCAGAACTCGCTACCCTACCCGCTCCTTCGGCTGCATAAGAGATCAACCTCATGGAGGAGTTAGCAATAGAGTTGAGGGTAGACATCTGAGCATTGACCTTCTGAGCCACCGCATCAGAAACGTTACCCTGTAGAGTATCTCCAAGCTCTTTCAGGAGATCTCTTTGGAGCCGTGTAAAATGAGATAAGTAATTCAGTGACCACAGTGTAAAGGCCACTGAAGAAAACATATGCTTCCAGTACCGGTCCATGGTCCTAGACTTCTTGTTAGGAGGATGGACGGTAGAAGAAGTCTCAGCCAGTTCCATCTTGGTGGCCGCTGCCATCACCATGGCATCTACAGGAACTCCCTTGGGTAGAAACTCTTTGTCAGACGGAGCGGACAAGAATTTGTTGGGTCTCCTGGGGACTAGTTCCACCGAGTTAGGGGTTTCCCATACCCTTTGACAAACCAGATCTAAAAGCTCATCGAAGGGTGGAGACACTCAGGAGGCGGAGGGCTGAGCCCCGAAGACCTTCAGGAACACAGACTCCTCCTCAGAGGGAGCTTTGGAGGGCCAGTCACCCCTCTGCTTCAAAATTTTCAGGATGTCAGAGAAAGAGACATCCTCAAAGGATGACTTGGGGGACCCCTCCGATTCCTCGAGGCTGGTGTCTGACGTGAGGGACTCATCTTGGGAGTCAATGTGCTTTCTCTAACACGTTCTTTTTCTGGGTGGCTCCTCAGGCGAAAACGTGTATCAGAGCCGAATAATGTCGCTAAGGACCTGCATAGTGCACTCCACATGGCCTCGAAAGCTGGTCCCCCCATCTCCGAAGATCGACCAGCCTTGGAAAACAAATAAAACATCATTACTTAAATATGGACCCAGCATGCAGAGTTTTCCTGTTATGTAAATTCTGAAATACGCATTGCCCTAAGAGGACGGAATTAGTTAACATACAGCACGAGAGACTTCTGGGAGAGAGACGTAGCACTCATGTAATGAAAAAAGTCAGTCGGGTCTTGTGCTTTTGATCTCTGTCGCCACAATTGTGCTGAGAATGCTGGCTGAGTATTATGCCAAATACGGCAGCATTACGTGTGATATTGAATACTATTTTTACAAGGACAACAACTTCCAAACCTGCAGTCTAAAATTCTGCTGTGTTTCTTTCTACTTTATTAACTTTCTCTTTTGAAATATTTGTTCTCATTACTTCAGTTTTGAATCTGTTCTAGATTTATAAATTCTAAATCTGTGTTCCAAAATTCTGCTGTGCCTCTTCTTATTTTATTAACTTTCTCTCTCGAGATATTTGTTCACAGTACCTTGGTTTCCTTGCTAATTCCTTCCCTTCATTTCCATTCTCCTCATGCCACATGTCTAGACTCACATACAGAACAGTGGAGTTCCAGAAACAATCTTTTGCAATGGAAAACATATGTCTACTAGGAACACTGCTCTCTATGTTGTAATTCACAGGTGGAAAGTAGACCGCAAGATCCTAAGGATCCTGTTTTGAAAATGGTGCTTCAGCTGGAGCAGCACATAGAAAATTCCAACTCTGCTCAAGACCTTGCAGAAGAGCTTACCTTCACAGAAAACATGCATAGCTCTAACACTACAGATCCTTGTTAAAACACACTACGAAAGGTCTAGCAATTTTAAGCACTAACGTAGATAAAAGACAGCAACTGACACACACACAGCTTTTATCATTAACCAACCAAGACTCCACCAATTATACTTTTTTCATGATGCTAATTCCTGAACAGGTTAATACATACAGTCATCAATAGTAGAAAACTGATCAAGTACAATAAATAAGAAGTTATGTACCTACCATAACGTTCCATGTTAGTTGTCTTCTCTCGCCTTCTTTCTTGCTTGATGGGTTCGGAGCCGATCCTCGGCTCCGACTCGGCACTTGCTTTAGCTCGAGAACTCCTTTTACCAGCTCGAGGCAGCCCCATATCCCATGATGCAAGGCGGTAAGTACCCAGATCTCGTTTGTTGACAAAGGGCAATAACACCAAGCATAAAATACTTCCCAAAGGAAGAAGAAACTTGCAGATGGAAAAAGGACCAGGTCTGAATGGTCTTTAGCATAATAGTTTCTTATACAAGGTCTGTCCAGGCCAGGGGGAAGGAGGGAGGGTCGAAGAAAGAAGGCGAGAAGACAACTAACATGGAACGCTATGGTAGGTACATAACTTCTTAATGTTAAGTTGTCAATCTCGCCTTCATTCTTGCTTGATGGGACCGCGTCCCTAGCACCTCTATCCTGGGTGGCTCAATGGAACAAACTCTAGAGGACTGTAGAGCCAAAACTGGCTCTGTCCCTGGAGGCCAAGTCCAATTTGTAATGGGAAACAAAAGTGTGAGGAGTGGCCCAAGTGGCCGCTGCACAAATAGTGTCCAAAGGAAGTCTAGCTTGAAAAGCTGTAGAAGTAGCTAAACTCCTAGTTGAATGTGCTTTGGGTTTTGAGCACAGCTGTTTTCCCCTGAGTATAAATTTCAGTGATGACCGAAGAAAGCCATCTGGACAAAGTCACTTTAGAAACAGGAAGGCCTTTTTTATTATCCGCATAGGAAACAAAAGTTGATCAGATTTTCTAAATTTTTGTTCTGTCCAAATAATATCTAAGTTGACGGTGGACGCCAAGATAATGTAGCTTTGTTCAGCTCTATCTGAATAATTAGGAAAAATACAGGAGATCAATGGATTGATTCAGATTGTTCTTTGAAGCGACCTTAGGTAAAAAGGATGGATTAGTTCTCAAAGATACTCTATCTTTGTGAAAAATCAAATAAGGGGGTCGAACCGAAGAGCATGAAGTTCAGACACCCTCCTGGCAGATGTAATAGCCACTAGGAATAAAGTTTTCCAAGAAAGATATTTCAGGGAACAAGAAACAGCTGGCTCAAGGGGAAGAATCAAGGATGTCAGCACTAAATTTAGATCCCACTGAGGAGGAGGATTCCTGATTGGAGGCTTTAGTAGGAAAATTCCTTTCAAGAAGGCCCTGCAGAGCCTATGGGACATAATATTATGATCTGCTATCCCGACATGAAAATTAGAAATAGCAGCCAATTGAACTCTGACTGTGGAAGAAGAGGAGCCTGCATGAAAAATCTCTGCTAAGAAGTCCAGAACTGCCTGAACAGGGGCAGTAAAAGGATCAATATTTTGGGCCTTAGCCCAATAAGAGAAACGTTTCCATTTGCTTGTGTAAATCCTCCTGGTAGAGGATTTTAGTGAAGCTACTATGATGTCTCTAACTGGGCTAGAGATCAAAGGAAGCCTGGCTAAGGAAGGAAGTGGAGCAACCATGCTGTGAGGTTGAGAGAAGGGATTGACCGGTGCAGCTGACCGGATTGGTGAATCAGTAGATCTGGCACTGGGTCCAGATGCCACGGCTGCACCAAAAGGTGATGATGGAGGAACGGGAACCAAACTTGTCGAGGCCAGTAAGGGGCAATGAGAATCAATTTGGCTCTCAAACGGTAGCTTTCTGGATCACCTGAGGGATCAGAGGAAATGGAGGAAGGCATAAAGAAGTCCCTGGGGCCAATCCTGGGTCAGAGCGTCTCTGGGGATGGCCTGATAGAGGGAAGAGGCTGAAGAAGTCTGGACATTTGCTGTTTTGGGGAGTAGCAAAAGATCGCAACATGGACGACCCCATTCCAGAAAAATCTCTTCCGCTATAGATTGCTTGAGAGACCACTCGTGAGGCATGAGGATAGCTCTGCTCAATCTGTCCGCTATAATGTTGGTTTTCCCAGGGATATGCGTTGCTACCAGAAACCGATGAGAGGAGATCGCCCATTGCCAAAGTCTGAGCGCTTCTCGACACAAGGGGTAGGACTTGGTTCCGCCCTGTTTGTTGATATACCAAACTACAGACATGTTGTCTGTGTGGACTGCAATTGTCCCTACGGGAAGAAAGTCGTTGAGGGCTTGCAACGTTAAAAGCACTGCTCTCATCTCCAGGACATTTATGTGCAGATGGTACTCGAACGGTTGCCACGTCCCATGAACCATCCTGCCCTGATAATGACCACCCACCCGATCAGGGAGGCATCCGTGGTGACAGTGGCTATCGGGGACGGAGGTACAAAGCACCTGCCTTGGTGAACCTGAGACGATGTGATCCACCAAGCAAGATGTTCTTTGCATGTTTTTGTCACCAGAATCTGGTGACGCATTGGAAGTTGCTGGTATGACCACTGTGTGAACAGCATCCACTGAAGAAGGCGCATGTAGAATCGAGCCAGGGGAAGAAGTGTAATGGCCGCAGCCATGAGACCTAATACCTTCAGAACCATTCTGGCCTGTATTTTCTTGCTGGCCAGAATGATCCTGACATGAGTCTGAATGTCTGAAACTCTTTGTTCTGTAAGGGTAGCTGACATCCGAACAGTGTTTAAGTTTGCCTATGAAGGTAATAGACTGGCAGGGCGATAAGGATGACTTTTCAAGTTGATTGAGATGCCCAAATGAGAACAAAGGTCTATTGTGTAATCCCTGGCTTGTATAAGCTGATGCCTGGTGGTGGCTGACAGGAGCCAGTCGTCGAGATACGGAAACACCTGGAATCCTTGACGTCTCAGGTGAGCCGTGACCACTGCCATGCATTTGGTGAACACTCTGGGGCTGTAGTGAGACCAAAGGGCAGGGCTCTGAACTGGAAATGACTGGACCCCAGCCGAAGCGGAGAAATCTCCTGGAGCGTCTGTGAATTTTGATGTGATAGTACGCATCCTGAAGATCTATTGAGCACATCCAGTTGTCCTTCTGTAAGAAGGGCAGAACTGACTGAAGAGTGACCATTCGAATCTTGTCTTCCTGACAGACTTGTTGAGTCTGCTGAGATCCAATATTGGTCTCCAGTCTCCCGTCTTTTTGGGGACCAAAAGAACCTTGAGTAGATTCCGGCTCTGAATGGTCTATTGTAACTGGCTGAATGGCTCTTTTGCAGTAGTTTTGCGATTTCTAACTCTGCAATGTCCCTTAGACCGGGTGGTACATCTGGAAGGGAATTTGAGGGGAAAGGACTTTCCTCGAAAGGAATTATGTAACCCTTGGATATGATCGACTGTACCCATGTGTCTTGAGTGAGGGAATGCCAGGCTTCTGGGTACAGTGATAATCTTCCCCCGACTGCCTCCAAGGAGGGACAGCCGGGCAACACCTCAGGGATGCTGAAAGGGCTTGTCAGAGAGAGGCTCCCTGTTTCCCTGGTTCTTCGGACCCCTCTGCCTCTGGAGCGTCTGTTATTGTTACCCCTCTGCCTCTAGGGGTAAACTGACCACGTGAATCCGGCGTGACTCCTTGGGATTTACGGAACCACATCTTCCCACCCTTCTGTCCTTTGGGATAAGGCCTAGAAGGTGTGGAAAAACGGACTCCAACAGCAGAAAGAGTCTTGCCGTCCTGCTCGCACCTGGTCAAGGTTTCCTTCACCTGAGGGCCAAACAAAGCTGACCCATCAAAGGGAGAATTTGTGAAGGACGCCTTAAAGGGATCCGCAAAATCACATAGCCGCATCCAGGCTTGGCGTCTAAGAGCCACACCTGTGCCTGCGGCTCTACTCGCTCCATCCGCAGCATAAGATATTAGCCGCATGGAGGAGTTAACAACGGAATTGAGGGTTCCTAGCTGCGAAGCAATCTTTTCTTGAGCCCCTGCAGCTGTAGGATCCTGAACTACCTCTCCCAGCTCCTTCAGGATATCCCCTTGGAGTCTGGTGAAGTGACATAGGTAATTCAGCGAACGCATAGCAAATGTCGCTGAGAAAACATCCGCTTACCGTACCTATCCATGGTCCTAGAGTCCTTATTAGGAGGATGGACAGGCACGGAAGGATCTGCAAGTTCCTTTTTGGTGGCCGCAGCCACCACCATGGCATCAGCGGGGACACCTTTGGTAAGGAATTGTTTGTCACTCGGGGCAGTGATAAATTTAGAAGGCCTCCTAGGGACTGGCTCTACAGAGTCAGGAGCTGCCCACGCCTTTGCAATAACCTGCATAAGGGGTCGAAGGCGGAGACACCCAGGAGGTGGAGGGCCGAGATCCAAACGCCTCTAGGTATACTGACTCATCCTCAGAGGGATTGTTGGTGGGCCAGTTTCCGCTCTGTTTCAGAAGTTCTAGGATGTCTGAGAAGGAGACAGCCTGAGAGGGGATCTAGGGATCCCTCTGACTCATCAAAGTCAGTATCCAAGTGACAGACTCGGGAGTCTACATGCTTCCTCTTACAAGTCCTCTTCCTAGGAGGATCTCCCAAACATCAGGAGAATCCTCGGAAGAGGGGAAATTCCCAATGGGGAAACCTGAGGCGGAGGATCTCTGGGTCCTGTAGCAAGAGAAGTGGCAGAGATGTCAACAGGTACTATAGAGGGAGGCGCTACGGGAACAGACTGCTGACTGATACCAGTGGCCAGTACACTCTTCATCACCTCGAATGCTCCTCCCAGGCAGGTCCGAGAGAACCCGCTCAAGAGCTAGGAACTCCAGGGACCACCGAAGGGAAGCCTCCGAGGCAGATGTCGGAGCCGAGCGCACCAAGGTCGAGGCTCCAAGGGGAAGAGCGGGTTCGGACAAGGGTGCGATGCCACTCACCCCTCGGAGGAGACCATGGAAGCCCGACCACCGAATCCCTCTAAGGAAGGTCTCAAGAGGAGATAAGAGTAGAGGCTGAAGGAACAGAAGGGGTATCCGTCCTCCAGCCGTAGCAGTAACCATGCCCGAAGACTCCAACTCCAAGCTCTGGGGTAGAGTTGAAGGAGGAACTGTAACGGGGTGTGGACCAACAGTCGCCTGCTGAGACGGACTGTGTAACATTTGGGCCAGTACCTGTGACTTGAGTAATCTACTGACCACTCTCTCTAGGTCATGATCTGACAACCTGGATGACCTTGAAGATCGGCTCCGATGGCTCCGTTCCGATAGAAGAGGTGAAGCCGGAGCCGAAAGTATCGGCTCCAAGGAAGGAGACCTCGACCTCTTCCTGGAATGAGCCATCGGAGCCGATACTATAGATCCTGTCGGAGCCGACTTCTCGGAGCCGACAGGAAGCCACGATGTATCGGCTCCAGCCGGAGCCGATACAGCCACCAAAGTAACGGTGTCGGAGCCGATCGGAGCCGACACCGATGCCTGTGCCACATGGGTGTCGGAACCGATCGGAGCCGACATCGAAGTGGACAATACAGATTCGGCACCGATAGCCATCGGTGCCGAAAGCTTTGTCAAGCCAGAATCGGCTCCAGCCGGAGCCGAGGCCGCAGGCTTAGATACAGAAGCCTGGGCCTTGGCAGGTTTTGCTGATTTTGGTGGAGCCGACTTAGCCGGAGAGCCCTCCGGCTTAAGAAGGCCCCTAAGAATCAGCTTATTACGCCTCCTGCAGGACTCTCTGGCTGAAGGAGTGACAAATAGCACAGGAGTCCTGCAGGTGAAGAGGGCCCAGACAATACAGGCAAGAAGTGTGACCGTCTGTCAGAGACATCTTCTGACAGCACGAGTCACACTTCTTAAAACCTGAGACCCTCTCCTTTGACATGGTGCTGAAAACACAACACACACACACACCAGTCAAAATTAACTTAAACAAAATACCAAAAAGGTATTCTATAAACCAACACACACACCCTAACAGGGGGGGGATGGGATAGGGAAAAGATTGACTAACAAAAAATTAAAGGAGACAGGGAATTTCTGTCAGAAAGGGTAGAAATATAAACTTAAACTATCAATAAAGGAGTTTTTGACTAAAAAGGGGCTTAAATATCACAAAGTGAACAACTTACCAGGAGCTGGTAAAAAGAAGACCTCCTAAGCGAAGCGGCAAACGAGATCTGGGTACTTACCGCCTTGCATCATGGGATATGGGGCTGCCTCAAGCTGGTAAAAGGAGTTCTCGAGCTAAAGCAAGTGCCGAGTCGGAGCCGAGGATCGGCTCCGAACCCATCAAGCAAGAATGAAGGCGAGATTGACAACTTAACATCTACCTGTTTGATACTCAAAAAAAAAAAAAACTTCAACCTCTTCCCTGTGGCAGGCAAAAACCAAGCAATTTCAAAACCCTCTCACTAGCAAAAAAGTAAAGAAATAATCCCTAACAGTATAGTTTTAGATGACACAAGGAAGCACATAAAATATATATTTAGTTGACACTGTCTGCAAAGTTAGTGACTTAAAAAGTAAACTAATGCATAACAGTAAAGTACTGGAAACAAAATACTGATGTACTATTTATAAATATACTAGAGCATTCCCTTGTATGTACTGAAACAAATAAAACAGCATTACTTAAATATGGCCCCAGCATGCAGTTTTCCTATTATGTAAATTCTGAAATACGCATTGGCCTAAGAGGACGGACTTTGTTAACATACAGAGCAAGACATTTCTGGGAGAGAGACGTAGCACTCATTTAATGAAAAACAGCCAGTCTAGTCTTGTGCTTTTGATCTCTATCGCCACAATTATGCTGAGAATGCTGGCTGAGTATTATGCCAAATAAGGCAGCAGTTCGTGTAATAATGAACACTGTTTTTACAAGAAAAAACACTTCTCAATTTGCAGTTTAAAATTGTGCTGAGTCTTTTCCTACCTTATTAACTTTCTCTCTTGAGATATTTGTTCCCAGTATCTTGGTTTCCTTGCTAATTCCTTCGCTTCATTTCTATCCTCCTCATGCTACGTGTCTAGACTCCCATAGAGGATAGTGTAGTTCCAGAAAAAAGAAGGTATGTACTCACCATAATGTTCCATCTGAGTAGTTATGCTTCATTTTCTGCAACCTGTGGGTATTCGGATCCATATCGGATCCGAGCAGACAACATTTTTCAAGCATCTGCTCCAAGCTCCTCCCCTTACCCATAATTCCTCACATCTCCTACCTTCCCTCAGATCGAGTTTGCCACTATTCAAACTATTAGCAACTTAATAACAGCACTAACCTAGAGCATATTTGGGGGAAGGAGGGTGGGGTGGTCGCAGAAAATTAAGTATAACTACTCCGATGGAACGTTATGGTGAGTACACTTCTTTATCTGAAGTAGTTAACTTCATTTATCTGCAACCTGTGGCACAGAGACCCCAGCTACCAAAACTCCTAGGAGGCCCTCATGGAAGGATATTCCTGAGGACCACAGAGCCAAAGGATGCTCTCCCTCTAGAGATCAAATCCAACTTATAATGAGAAATAAATGTATGTGACCTTGCTCACAGATATCATCCAGAGAAACCCTAGACCAAAAGGCAGCAGAAGCTGCCATAGTTCTGGTAGAATGAACTTTAATAGGACCAGGTGGGGACAGACCTTTATCCTTATAGACTTTCAGTATACATTGTGTAATCCATCTAGCTAAGGAGACCTTGGAAATGGCCTTGCCCAAAAATGGTCTGGAAAAGGACATGAATAACTAGTCAGACTTACAAAATTGTTTAGTCATGTGTAAATAGAAACAAAGCTGTCTATGAACATCTAGCAAATGCAGCTTATATTCACCCTTGTTCTGGACATTTGGAAAGAACACAGGCAGATTAATCATCTGGTTAATATTTGATTCAGAAGCAACTTTCGGTAAGAAAGAAGGGTTCGTATGCTGCGAAACACTGTCTTTATGAAAGATCAAGTAAGGGGGCATGGCAGACAAAGCTTGGATCTCAGAAACCCTTCTGCCCAAAGTAATGGCCACTAGAAAAGCTATCTTCCAGGACAGGAATTTCAAATCTACTGACGCTGCTGGTTCGAATGGAACCAACACCTGTAGAACTAGGGTAAGGTCCCAAGGAGGGACAGAATCCTTAACCGGGGGACATAAAAGAAAAGTACCTTTCAGAAAAGTTTTACACAATCTCAAAGAGGCCAGAGCATTCAGATTTTCGCCGACATGAAAATTAGATATGGCCGCTAGTTGTCCTTTCACCAAAGAGGAACTAGCCCCTTGTTGAAAATATAGGACAAAAACTCCAACACTGCAGGAACCGGGGCTGTAAAGGGCTTTAGGTTCCTCTGAGAAGCCCAAACAGAGAAGTGTTTCCATTTGCTGCGATAAACCTTCCTAGTGGAAGCTTTGTGGGATGCCACCAAAATATTCTGTACTGAAGATGACAGACCGGGAGTCCTAGCAATCAAGGGAACTGCAGCAACCAAGCCATCAGCTTGAGGCTGTGCAGATCAGGCGGACTGATGCCCGAGGGATGAGAGATGAGATCCGGGCAGGGATCCAGAATCCATGGGGGAGTTAGAGCATGAGACCAGAGGAAGGGGAACTACACCTGACGAGGCCAGAACGGGGCAATGAGGATGACTTTGAACCCCAGTCTGCAAGCTTTCTGAAGAAACTTCGGAATGAGAGGTAACAGGGGATAAGCGTACAGTAACCCAGGAGGCTAAGCATGGGCAAGAGCGTCTCTGGGCCAGTCCCCTGATGAGGGGATCAAAGCGAAGAAATAGCTGCACTTCGCATTGGAAGGAGATGCAAAGAGATTGCAGTAAGGGTGACCCCACACAAGGAAGATCTCCTCCACTACTGACTGTGTTAGAGACCACTCATACGGCATTAGAATAGCCCTACTCAGTCTGTCTGCTAAAATGTTGGAGCGTCCAGGGATGTGCGATGCAATCAGAAACCGACTGGTGAAGATCGCCCACTCCCACATTCTCATGGCCTTGTGACAGAGAGGGTAAGAATAGGTTCCTCCTTGTTTGTTGATGCACCAGACAACAGACATGCTGTCTGACTGAACTGCAATCGTCCCCGGGGGAAGAACAGCAGGGAAAGCTTGCAACGCTAAAAGCACTGCCCTCATCTCCAGAACATTGATATGCAATCTGGTCTCAGTCTGGGACCACGTGCCTTGGACCATCCCCCCCAAAAAGTGCACCCCCCACCCGAGCTGGGAGGCATCCATGGTCACTGTGGCTTTGGCTGGGGCTGTACGACCTGCCAAGATTTCCGACGATTGGAGCCACCAGAAAAGAGAAATCTTGCGCTGCTGATTCGTACTGGATAGTCCATGGGGCGGTCTAATCAAGACCACTGAACTGCCAGGGTCCACTGAAGCACCCGCATGTGAAGGCACGCACAGGGAAGGGTTGAGATTGCTGCGGCCATGGAGCTTAGGGCTCGGAGAACATTGCTTGCCGTTGGCGCCCTGGGGCTGAGGATCACTGACACATGAGCCCGTAGGTTTTGGACCCTGTCCTGAGTGAGAAAAACTTGCAATAGTAGAGTGTCCAGCTGTGCCCCTATAAATTCCAAGGTCTGTGTCGGGTTCAAGTGGGACTTGGAGATGTTGATGGTAATCCCTAGATTGACTGCAAGATGCAGGAAGGAGTCTCTGGCCATGCAAAGTAGACGCTTGGTGGCAGCAGTGAGGAGCCAATCATCTAGGTAAGGAAACACCTGAATTCCCTGAAGCCTCAGGTGAGCCGCTATGACTGCCATAACCATGGTAAACGCCCTGGGGGCTGTGGTGAGACCAAAGGATAGGGCTCTGAACAGGAAATGATTTTCTCCCAAGCCGGAAGCAAAGGAATCTCCTGGAGCTTCTGCAAATTTTGATATGGTAGTAAGCGTCCTGGAGGTCTATCGAGCACATCCAGTCGCATTCTTGGAGGTAAGGTAGAATGGACTGCAAGGTGACCATCTGGAACTTCTGCTTGGCTACAGTCAAGTTCAGGGTTGACAGGGCCAATATGGGCCTGAGATCCCCCATCTTTTTTGGCACTAAAAAGAACCTGGAGTAAATGCCTAATCCAGACTGATCTGGGGGGACCGGTTCGATGGCCCGATTGTGAAGCAGCTTTGAAATTTCGTGCACTGCCACCTCCCTTTGAGCGGGTGGAACATCCGGCAGGTGCTTTGGTTGGACGGGTGGAGCATCGAACGGGATGGAGTAGCCTCTGGATATTATTTGGAGGACCCAACGGTCGGTCGTAATGGACTCCCAAGCCGTTAGGTGCAATAACAATCTTCCCCCGACTGTCTCCAAAGTAGGACAGTCGGGCAACCCCTCTGTCTGAGAAGGTCTCCCTAGACCAAAAGTTCCTCGGCCCCCCCCCTCTACCTCTGGGGCGGCCTCTTGTCTTCTCCCCCTCTGCCTCTAGGGGAAGAGTTGTCCTGAGTGTCCTGGGAAAACTGAGATTTTCAGAACCACATCTTCTTTTGCCCTCTCTGATTCCTAAAAAAGGATCTTTGAGGGCTAGAGAAGTGGACTTCGACGGTAGACAGAGTCTTCCCGTCCTTCTCGCTCTGGACCAGGGTGTCACAAACTGTCTTCCCGAACAGGGAGGAACCGTCAAAGGGAACATTTGTGAATGACGCCTGCCGGCTCATAGCTACGCCGGTCCCAGCCGCCCAAGCCGCTCCTTCCATGGCATGGGAAAAAAGACGCATGGACGTGTTCAAAACAGATTTCAGATTCGACATTTTCACCGAGAACAGTCACTTGTCCTCTGGCGACAAAGACTCTGGGGGCGACACAGCGAATTCCGTGACTAGGTCTCGCTGGAGTCAAATGATGTGTGCCAAATAATTCAGCACTCATATAGAAAATGTCGCTGAAGAAAAGACTCGCTTCCCAAACCGATCCACCGCCCTAGACTTCTTGTCCAGAGGGTGGAACAATGAACTTTCCTGTGCCAGTTCTCTCTTTGTGGCAGCTGCAACCACCATAGCATCCAACAGGGATCCCTTGTACCAGGCTTGTCTGTCTGTGGGAGGAGAAAGGATCCGGTCCAGGCATTTGGGTATTGGCTCTATGGTGTCAGGCTCCTTCCATGCCCACGTGGTAATGAGATCCACTAATGGATCTGCAGGAGGGGACACCCAGGATGTAGATGGTCCCGTGCCAAAGGCCTTCAGGAATACTGACTCGTCCATAGAGGATTTTGGGGCTGACCAACCTCCCCTCTGGTGGAGGATTTCCATGATGTCTCCAAAGGAGACATCCTCGGGAGGTGACCTGGGGGCACCATCACCTTCATCCCAGTCAGTATCTTCTGTGAGGGGCTCGGGGGAGTCCATGTGCCTCTTCTTACATGAGTGCTTACGGGAAGCCTCCTCAGTGGGACTCTCTGAAGAGGGCTCGTAGGTCATGGGGGGTTCCACAACGGAATCCACCTGGGGGTCCTCTAGCACTGGCTGTCCCTGGGACAAACTGATGGGAGTCGTGACCAAATCCATGGCAGCCGGAGAAGAGTACAAGGCAATGGGCTGGGGTCTCAATCCTTGGGAGAGAACCCTCTCCACCACGTCGAAGGCCGAAGGAGAGCACACCTCCTTAGTAACCAACAAAGAAGAATCTCTCCTTGGCTCTGTCGTGAGGATGGGGGCTGAGGCCAAGGTAGCCAGGGTTCCAAAGGAACGACTCGGATCCAACAAAGTCGGAGCCAAAGACACCTCCGTTTCCCTCAGATCCGGCTCCCCGTTCTCAGCCCCAAGAGTTGCTCGGATCCGAACAAGTCTGATCTGAGGAACTCAAGGTAATCGCCGGTGTCGAGTTTGGAGGAACCGTCTGCGCCGAACCCCCAGCTCCTAAACCCTGAAACCACAGGTCGGATTGGGGAAGTAGAAATTGGATGGAAGAAAAGCATAGAGGTCCCCTCTCCAGCCGGAGAGGGGCCTGGCAAGACTCTCATTTGGATTTGTGTCCGAATGAACCTCCGTATCATCCTGTCCATGTCAAGCTCCGACAGACTCCGAGTCGACCACGAGGAGGCGACCGACTTGGATCTGGCTGGTCTGTGAGACGACCTTGAAGAAGGCCTCTGGTCCGTGGGCTCAGTCGGCTCTGGGGAGAACCTCGGGGAGTGGAGCCGAGGAGACGTGGTCCTGACAAATGTAGTAGGCGGACTGGGAAATGGCTCCCTCTCTGGAGACTGTTTGCGGTGCCTTTCCCCTCTTTCATCCTTGTCTCTCTTATCCTTGCCTTTGTCCTTTGATTTTGTCCCCGTCTCAGAAGGCTTAGAGGGAGTTTGAGTCCCCACCTGAGGGGGGGGGGTCGGCTACTGGAGCCGATGTCGAGGTCGTTGAGTCCAATGCAGAAACTGGTAGCAAGCCTTTAGCTACCAGCTTTGCATTCCTTTCTCTCAATGCCCTACGGTTGAAACCTGCACACATACTACAAGGCACAGATAGGCGGGGAACACCCAATCAAATAACACAGAGTGTGGCCATCAGCCAGTGAAAGGTTGTGGCCACACTCTGTGCATTTTTTAAAAGTTGTTTTTGGCTGCTCAGTCATCACCAAACACCACTCAGCCAAAACTAAACCAACAAACAAACACACACACGCACAAAGGACAGTTAGGCTTACACTACCTCACAAATCCTAACTTTTTAAACTACTTTTTTTTTTTTGACAGAAAACCAACCAACGACGAAGGGGGAGGAAAGGGATGACCAAAAAATGACTACACTCACACACTAAATATATACCAAAAATGGGATGGAAGCAGAAACAGCAAGGACCACGGCAGTGGAACACATAAGCTTCACCATGTCCCCTGACATTTTAAATATAACTTCGCAAAATAGCACAGGCACTGTCAATAATGTAATTTCAGAGGGTCTGGAGAATGTGGATGAAGAAATTACAGTTTCCAAACAGGGAGCATGTACAATACACACTAAGTCTAGCTTTATTATTTACAACTACACGGATACTGTAATTAATAGTAATGCCTTTGATGTTTTCACAAAAGGTTTACATTTTGTTCCATCAAAAAACTGTAATATACCCCTAACTCTAATAGATGTTAAGCTTTTCACGAGAAGTCTTAATTTGCAATTGTTGTTTAAGGAACAGATAAGTTTAACCTCTGAATTACATAGGAAAAGTTTATTCAACCCCCCCATGCATGCATCCATCAAATTGTTTGAACAGTTGGTGGAACAAGAACTTAGGAGTATTAAGCAGTATCACTCTGACAGAGTTAATTTCAAACAGGTGGAGTCTGACTTTGTTCAGTTATTAAAAAATGAGAGGATAAGGGTGATGAAACCCGATAAAGGGGGGGGCATTGTACTTATGTATGAAAATAACTATGATGAGTACATTTATCAAATGTTGCAAGATAGTAGTCAATACATGATAGTTTCAAGAAATGAAGTGCACATTTTCTGGTCTAAGATTAAGTATTGTTTGAACGACCATCTATGGCAAGGAGCTATTAATGAAAAACTGTATAATTTTTTGTTAGTTCCAAAACCTAGGTCTCCCATAATATTTGGTATTCTCAAAACTCATAAGGGTCTTGACCCCTTGCCATTTAGACCAATCGTGGCAGGTAGTGGTGGTATAACCGAACCCTTCTCGAAATTTATTGATCATGTAGCAAAGAAATTTGGACATTTGTTAAGCTTTGTGTGCAGGGACTCCTGGGACTTTCTACGCATGGTTCCATGCAGTGATTTTGATACTGAATTACTATTGGTGACCATAGATATTAAGGACCTTTTTCCCAGCATACCCCACGATATTGGGTTACAATGGTTTGCTGAATTTTTTATGAAAGAAACTAGTCTTTCTTCTAATTTAATCAATTTAATTGTGGAGTTTATGGGCATAGTGCTGGATAATAACATTGTATTCTTCAAAGGCGAAATGTTCAAACAACTAAAAGGGGTAGCAATGGGGGCACCGTGTGCTACCACCTATGCCAACATTATTCTCCACAGATGGGAACACGATTTTGTGTTCATCACCCCTTGGAAACAGCACTTACTTTTCTATAGGAGGTTTTTGGATGACATATGCATCCTATGGAAAGGAACCCACAATTTGTTGCTAGAATTTTTAACTCATATCAATAATTCAACCAATTTTTTGAAATTCACCCATGAGGTTTCATCAGCTGAATTACATTATTTGGATGTATGCTTATATAAGGATCTTGATAGAAAAACATTTCAATCTAAAATCTATCGTAAGCCATCATTCTCAAATTCTTTCTTGCACTACCAAAGCCACCTTTTTGCACAAAAGAAAGGGATTCTTAAAGGCCAATTAATTAGGGCCTCAAGAATGTGCAGCTTAGAACAAGATTTTAACAACGAAGTGATGGTGTTGCAAAAAATGTTCTTGGAAAGAGGCTATCCCTTAGATCTTTTTAAAGCATTACATAAGGAAGTGATTAACAATAGGAACACACTGTATTTCCCACTTTTAGGTACACAGGTGGTGAATAACCAAGGATCTGGGGAGAACAATATGAACACTGTAAAGAACAATGAATTTTTAGGTCCAAAATTTATATACACTCATTGTAGTCAGGCAGAGGATATAGAAAAAATAATTGTAAAGTATTGGCCGCTATTAATGGCACAAGAAGAATTTAAAAATATTTTACCAAATAGACCAAAGTTTATTAGAAAAAAGGGTGTGAACTTAAAGGACATGTTTGAAAGAAATTCAAGAACATATAATATAAAAGCCTCAACAACCAAAAAGCCTGGCACTTTTAAATGTGGAGCATGCCAACAGTGCCATGCAATTTTGAATAGCAAAGGAATATATCTACCTTCCAGAAAAATAAGGGTGGATTCCCCCATGCATTTTACATGCAATTCTAGAGGGGTGGTGTACTTGGTGGTATGCATGGCTTGCAAAAGTTTTTATGTAGGGAAGACAGAAAGGGAAATCAAGAAAAGAATGTATGAACATTTTTATGAGTTGGCCAAAAATAAGGAAACCAATGCTCTTTTCAAACACTCCCTGGTATGTCCTAATCATAATTTTAAATTTATGATTCTTGAGCAAATTAACAAAGATTCCAGAGGTGGCGACTGGGAAGCCACCCTGGAATATAGGGAGTTAGTGTGGCAACTTAAACTGAACGCAGCCAGTTGGCCTGGGCTGAATGACACCATTAGTATAAAGCCCATACTGAAGTTAAGAAGGGCCAGATTATAATACTTCTATAGGTAGTGCACTCAGAACTACATTCACTGGCAGTCTATTTTTATGGACAGGTAATAGTTAGAAGAACAGTCCCTATATTTATTGACTAGTTTATCTTATTACATTTTTGCTTCAATACAATGTTTCATTGTTTTGGTTACCCATTTCTTCCCTATATGTGATGTCCACACCTTGTTTGGTGCACCTATTTATTCTATTGTTTGACAAGTTCTTGTCATCATTGGCAGCCTTTTATTATATTGGTAGATTTATTCATTCAATGTTTATTATTGAAAGCATGTATATTGTATCTTGACCTCACTACTCTTACAAGAGTAAAGCAATTATAATGGTTCATCCAGTCATTTAAAGAAAAAACCAAGAAAAATATTTTTTTCTGGATGATTTTAGTATATTCAGATGGTTTTAAAAGAGATATTCTGTTGGTAGAACAAGGTTCAGACAAAGTAACATGCTTGACATATATTTATTTAAGGGCACAGTCCTTTAGGAGGGAGCTATTTAAATACTGGGAATGGAATAGGTTAATTTTTAACTTGCCAATTAACTAATTGATTTTTAATTGGTATAAATTGTTTTAACTTGAGGACAAGGCACTATTTAAGCTGAATGTTTTTAACTTGTTTTTGTACTTGAAAAAGCTAGGAACATCCTAGCGAAAGCGCTTGTGTTACGTTTTGGGCATCTGTTTTTATAATAAAGAACAAGTTTTGGATTATCGTTGAATTGTGGTGTCAGCTTCCAGGTCGATTTCTTGTTATTGGTTCCAGTTCTTGTTTTTTGGCGGTATATACCAAAAGTACCACTTACTACACCCAACTTGGAGCTATAGAGACCACGATGCATACGCATGAAGCGGCAAACAAGATATGAGGGAAGGTAGGAGATGTGAGAGATTATGGGTAAGGGGAGGAGCTTAAAGTTTGGAGCAGATGCTTGAAAAATGTTGACGGCTCAGATCCGATATGGATCTGAATACCCACAGGTTGCAGATAAATCAAGTTAACTACTTCAGATCAATCTATTACAATGGAAAACACATGTCTACTAGGAACACTGCTCCCTATTTTGTAATTCAGAGGTAGAAAGTAGACAACAAGATCCTAAGGATTCTGTTTTGAAAATGGTGCTTCAGCTGGAAGAGCACATACAAAATTCAAACTCTGCTCAAAACTTTGCAGAAGAGCTTACCTCCACAGAAAACATGCATAGCTCTAACACTACAGATTCGTATTAAACACACTACGAAAGATCTAGAAATTCTAAACACTTTCAAAACCATCTCTTTTGCAACAAACTATAAAAATGATACCTGAAAGTATAATCTTAGCTGACACAAGGAAGCACCTAAAATATATATTTAGTTGACACTGTCTGCAAAGTTAGTGACTTAAAAAGTAAACTAATGCATAAGAGCAAAGTACTGGAAACAAAATACTGATGCACTATTTATAAATATACTAGAGCATTCCCTTGTATGTACTGAAACAAATAAAACAGCATTACTTAAACATGGACCCAGCATGCAGAGTTTTCCTGTTATGTAAATTCGGAAATTCGCATTGGCCTAAGAGGACGGAGTTAGTTAACATACAGTGCGAGAGACTTCTGAGAGAGAGAGAGAGAGAGAGAGACGTAGCACTCATTTAATGAAAAACAGCCAATCAGGTCTTGTGCTGTTGATCTCTGTTGCCACAATTGTGCTGAGAATGCTGGCTGAGTATTATGCCAAATAAGGCAGCATTACGCTTGACAGTGAATACTGTTTTCACAAGGACAACAAATTCGAAACCTGCGTTCTAAAATTCTGCTGAGCCTCTTCCTACATTATTAACATTCTCTCTCAAGATATTTGTTCCCAATACTTCAGTTTTGAATCTGTTCTAGACTTATAGACCCTTATAAAGAAAGCAAATTCTAAACCTGTGTTCTAAAAATTTGCTGAGCCTCTTCCTGCCTTATTAACTTTCTCTCTTGAGATATTTGTTCCCAATACCTTGGTTTCCTTGCTAATTCCTTCCATTCATTTCCATCCTCCTCATGCCACGTGTCTAGACTCCCATAGAGAATAGTGGAGTTCCAGAAACAATCTATTGCAATGGAAAAAAAGAAGTTCTGTACTCACTACAACGTTCCATGTTTGTTGTCCATCTCGCCGTTCATTCTTACAATGATGGATTTAGAGCTGATCCTCGGCTCCGACTCGGCCGAATACTTAGCTGAAAGTCTCAAGCCTGGCTCATGGCAATAAGGTATCCCACAATGCAGTGGTGTCATTCCCCAGTTCTTGTTTGCTGCTACTACTGAACGATATGTATGCTATACAAACGACAGCTGGTGAAACCAAAACCACAGGTCCACAGAACACCACCAACTAATATTCAAAACAATTTATTGAGCGCTTTCTTCAGCAAAACCAGATGACTTCATCAGAATACAAACACCATTTGTTTGCCTCACTTTAAATATAAAATTTGAATACATAATTAATCACGTGTAAATTAATAGGACTAGTTGACTTAAAACTACAGTACATGGATATATAAAATCAATAAGAACTGACAAATATATACAAAATCAATACCTAACTATTTAAAAACCTTAATAATGAATGTCAGCAGCAGAAAAACTAATGCTAAATTCATCCAAAATGTGTCCGTAACTTCAAAAAGCTGCTAAAACTAATACTGTCATTGAGGCCGGGGGGGGGGGGGGTGGCTAGTGGCATTGAGTTTAATTTGCCAGCATAATTTCTTAAAATTAAGATAGTCCTCCCATGGTTCTCCCCTTATGTTGTAAGCCACTTTTTCAATGATGAAATTTTTTAAATTATGTCCAGGAATTTGTGCTACATGTTTATACAAAGCATTATTAGAATTTGAAGTGTTAATATCTCTAATATGCTCATAAATCCTCACCCTAAAGGTTCTTTTGTTTTTTTCTTTTCTCGGTTATTCTGATCAGGTGAGACATCGGAAACTCCTTGAAGTGGCCACTGTGAGAATAATAACCATTGAAGGATCCTCATGTGTATTCTGGCAAGAGGGACCATTATAATCATGGAAGCCATTGTTCCTAATAATCTTAGAATTATCTTTGCTTTCACATTGGTCTTGGGAAGGAGGTGAAGTATCTGCTGTCTGAGTGATATAACTCTTTCTGTTGGAAGACATGCTACCATGGAGGAAGTGTCTAGATCTGCGCCTATGAATGTAATATGTTGATAGGGCAACAAGGCAGATTTCTGAAAGTTTACTGTAATGCCCAGCTGACTGCAGATGTCCAATGTTAGGTCACTGGCTTGTAGGAGTAGATGCTCGGTAGTGGCAGATAGGAGCCAGTCATCTAGATAGGGAAACACATGGAATCCTAGACGTCTCAGGTGAGCCGCGACTACTGCCATACATTTGGTGAACACTCTGGGAGCTATAGTGAGACCAAAGGGCAGAACTCTGAAATGGAAATGGCTGGCTCCCAGCCAGAAGCGCAAGTACCTTCTTGATGTCTTGTCCATTTTTATGTTCACCATTTGGAACTCTGACTTCTTGACAGATTCATTTAACTTGCTTAGGTCTAATATGGGCCTCCAGCCCCCTGTTCTTTTTGGCACCAAAAAGAATCTTGAGTAAGTTTCAAATCCTATTTGGTCTGCGGGGACTTCTTGGATGACTCTTTTGTGGAGCAACTTTTGAATCTCTATAGTTGCTTGTTCCCTTAGATTGGGTGGAACATCTGTGATTGTTTTGGTCTGTGGAACAGTGCTGGAAAAATGGATGGAGTACCCTCTGGATATTATATTTAGTACCGATTTGTTGTTTGTGATATTTTGCCAGGCTTCTGGGTACATTGGTAAACATCCCCCGACTGCCTCCAGAGTAGAGCAGTCAGGCCTCCTTTCAGGAGCGCTGATGAGTGTCAGCGAAAGGAATCACGGTCACCCTGGTTTTGCAGGCCCCCTCTGCCTATGGGGCAGCGTCTACCGTTATTACCTCCCACTCTGCCCCTAGGGAAGGTATCACCCTGTGCGTCCTGGAAAAATCTCTGGGATCTTTTGTACCACATCTTTCTGCTCTTCTGGCCTTTACGATAAGGTCTTAAAGGTACAGAAAAACGTATTCCAATGGCAGAGAGAGTTTTTCCTTCCAGCTCGCACTGGGTTAGAGTTTCTTTTACTTTGGGTCCAAAGAGTGAGGAACCATCAAAAGAGGCATTAGTAAAGGTAGACTTAAAGGGCTCTGTAAAACTGCACAAGTGCATCCAGGAGTGTCTCCAAAGGGGAACTCCGGAACCAGCTGCCCTGCTTGCTCCATCTGCTGCGTAGGATATGAGCCTCATGGAGGAGCTGACAATGGAATTTAAGGTGGACAGCTGGGAGGAAAACTTCTCATTCACCCCCACAGCTAATGAACCTTGTAGAGTATCTCCTAGCTCTTTCAGGAGATCTATTTGTAGCCTTGTAAAGTGGGATAAGTAGTTCAGCGATTGCAGTGAGAAAGTCGCTGGCGAAAAGACACGCTTCCAGTATCTGTCTATCATTCGAGAGTCTTTATTCAGAGGATGAACAGATGAGGAAGTCTCTGCAAGTTCCTTCTTGGTGGCTGCTGCCACTAACAATAGCATCTACGGGTACCCCCTTGGTTAGAAAATCTTTGCCCGAAGGAGCTGACAAAAATTTGTTTGGCCTCCGAGGGACCAGTTCTGTAGTGTCAGGTGATTCCCACGCCTTTTGACTAACCAGGTCTGTTAGCTCATTGAACGTCAGAGACACCCAGGAGGCTGAAGGTTAAGATTCAAAAGCCTTCGGGTACACTGACTCCTCATTAGAAGGGGTGGTGGCCTGCCAGCCGCCTCTTTGCTTGAGGGTCTCTAGAACATTTGCAAATGAGATATCAGAGGATGACCGTGGGGACCCTTCCGACTCATCGAGGTCAGTGTCTGAAGTGATGGACTCGTCTGGGGAGTCAAAATGCTTCCTCTTGTAGGTTCTCTTCTGAGGTGGCTCCTCAGAAGGATATTGGGGAGGCCTCAGAGGAGAGGGGTTCGCCCATTAGGGATCCTGAGGCACTGGATCAATGCTGTCCTGTGGAATGGGTGGTGCCGAGACAGTAGCTGGTGCTTTAGGGGGACGAGTACTGGTATCCTTCTGTGGTGCTGAATGGGTAGACATCACACTCTTCATCAGCTCAAAGGCGGATCCCTCCGGCTCTGAGGAGACAAAGGAAGGCAATGGAACCAATGAGATCGTACCCGAGGCTGATGTGGGAGCTGGGCTAACACCAGCTAACGTTCCGAGGAGTAGACTCTGCACCGAAGATGGGGGCCGAGAATCACCCGCCAAGGCCGACCGGGGAACCCCGGTTCCCAGACTCCCCGGAAGGTGCCGAAAGAGTCGGAGCAGATGTCAGCTCTGTTAACACCGAACGGGGTCCCGGAACAGATGGGTCCACAGTAAGTGATACCAAGCAACCCGACTCTGAAGGACCAGCTTGGCTCGGAGGAGGAACAACAGTCAGTACAGAAGGCTCTGAGACCAAATGGGTGGGAGCCGAGAATAATTTAGTCAACACCGGCAACTTCAGGAGTCTGCGCATCACCCGTTCCACATCATCATCTGATAAGCTCCTGGTGGACCAGGAAGAAAGGGATGGAGAGCAAGACCTATGAAGGACTGGAGATCTAAGCATTGGAGAAACCAGCAAAATATCTATGAACCAGCTCTGAATGGAGGTATCTTGCAGCTCCGAAGGCTTTGGAGCTGAAGTACCAGGCCTGTCAACCAACATGACCTCCTACGGCTCCGAGGACTGTGGAGCCGAGGAAGTAGTGGCCTTTGAAACTTTAGGAAGTTTGACTGGCGTCTCCGACTGAGACGATCTTGCTGGTAAATGTCTTTTCTGAGACTTACTCTTTTTAGAGGAAGGAGACGAAGTAGAGGAAGAACTATGGATGGCTTCCTCAAAAGAAGGCTTTAAGAGCCCTTTCAAAATCAACTTGCTTCTCCTTTCCTGAAGTACTCTAGCACTAAAAGAATGACAAAAGGTGCAGTCTTCTTGGAGATGACTCGTACCAAGGCAATAAATAAGAAGTTATGTACCTACCATAACGTTCCATGTTAGTTGTCTTCTTCTCGCCTTCTTTCTTGCTGGTTGGGTTCGGAGCCAATCTTCGGCTCCGACTCGGCCATCTACTAAAGCTCGAGAACTATTTACTGGCTCGAGGCCTCCCCATATCCCACAATGCTTGGCGCTAGATACCCAGATCTCATTTGGCAGAGCTAACACCATATAAAAATTTCAAGGACACCTGTCCAAACTACAAGGTTTACCTACAGTAGTAAAACAGAGGAAGGACGTAACCCAGATAAGAATTAGCCAGAGGAAGAAGGCCTCAAAAAGGGACTCTTCTCGGTCTGTCCAGGCTAGGGGGATGGAGGGTGGGACGCAAGAAAGAAGGCAAGAAGAAGACAACTAACATGGAACGTTATGGCAGGTACATAACTTCTTAATGTTAAGTTGTCTATCTCGCCTTCATTCTTGCTGGTTGGGACAGCGTCCCTAGCACCTTAGTCCTGGGTGGCTCATCGGAACAGACTCTTGAGCACAGTGGAACCAAAATCAGCTCTACTCCTAAAGGCCATATCCAACTTATAATGTGAAATGAAAGTATGAGGAGTGGCCCATGTGGCTGCAGCACAAATAGATTCCATTGGTAGTCTTGCTTGAAAAGCTACCGAAGTAGCTAACGCTCTGGTGGAATGACCTTTAGGTTTAGTAGGGAGTTCTTTATGTCTCAGTTGATAAATCAAAGTAATAATAGAGGACAACCACCTGGATAAGGTTACTTTAGAAACTGGCAGTCCCTGTTTGCCCTCAGCATAGGACAGGAAAAGTTGGTCTGATTTTCTTGTTTGCTTAGTCCTATCCAAATAAAAACGTAATTGCCTATGAACGTCCAATTGGTGTAACTTTTGTTCAGCTCTGTTCGAATAGTTAGGAAAAAAGACAGGTAGATCAACAGCCTGATTCAGGTTTGTTTCAGAAGGTATCTTGGGCAGAAACGAAGGATTAGTCCTGAGTGAAACTCTATCCTTATGAAACACAAGGTAAGAAGGACGAATACAGAGGGCTTGAAGTTCCGAAACTCTCCTAGCTGAGGTGGTGGCTACTAAAAAGAGAGTCTTCCAGGAGAGTAATTTTAAGGAACAGGAAGCCGCAGGTTCAAAAGGGGGAAGAATCAAGCAAGCTAATATTAAGTTTAAATCCCACGGAGGCGGGGGATCTCTGACTGGGGGCCTAAGCAAAAAAGTCCCTTTAAGAAAGGCCTTGCAAAGTTTGTGGGACATGATGCTGGTTTCTGATAGACCAGCGTGGAAATTTGCAATAGCAGCTAATTGGACCCTAATGGTGGCAGACGGGGAGCCAGCTTGAAAAAGTTCTGCTAAAAAATCTAGAACGTGATGGACAGGGGCTGAAAAGGGATCTATATTCCTAGCCTCTGCCCAGAAAGAGAAATGTTTCCACTTACTAGCATAAGTCTTCCTGGTGGTAGATTTGTGTGAAGAAAGGATGATTTCACGTTCCGGCTGAGAAATATGTGGAAGCCTGGCTAAGGTTGGAAGTAGAGCAACCAAGCCGTGAGGTTGAGAGACTGAAGGGATCGGTGCAGCCCGCCCGACTGATGGACCAAGAGGTCTGTCACTGGGTCCAGATTCCAAGGCTGCTCCAGCAGGTGACGATGCAGGAATGGGAACCAAATTTGTTGAAGCCAGTAAGGGGCAATGAGGATCATCCTGGATCCCAATGCCTTCTGAATTAGTTTGGGAATTAGGGGAAAAGGTGGGAATGCATACAGAAGACCCCGAGGCCAATCGTGAACTAGAGCGTCTCTGGGGGAGTGGCCGGGAAGGGGGAAGAGAGTGAAGAAATTGTCGCACTTGCTGTTGAGAGGAGTTGTGAAAAGGTCGCAGCAAAGTTGACCCCATCTGCGGAAAATTTTGTCTACTACTGAGTGATTGAGAGACCACTCGTGAGGCATGAGAATAGCTCTGCTTAGCCTGTCCACTATGACATTGGACTTCCCGGGGATGTGCGTTGCTATCAGAAACTGTTAAGAGGAGATCGCCCACTGCCAGAGTCTGAGTGCTTCTCGACATAAGGGATAGGACTTGGTTCCGCCCTGCTTGTTGATGTACCATACTACAGACATATTGTCTGTTTGAATTGCAATAGTCCCGGTAGGTAGAGAGTCCTGAAGAGCTTGCAACACTAATAGCACCGCTCTCATCTCCAAGACGTTTATGTGCAGGTGGTACTCTAGAGGTTGCCAAGTGCCCTGGACAGACCTGCCCTGAAAATGCCCCCCCCCACCCGATCAGGGAGGCATCTGTGGTCACTGTGGCAACAGGAGGAGGAAGAACAAACGGTCTGCCCTGGAGTACTAGAAGGGAGACCAGCCACCAAGCCAGGTGGTCTCTGCATGATTGAGTGATTATTATCTTGTGAGACATGGGCAGTTGCTGAAAGGACCATTGGGTAAAAAGCATCCACTGAAGAATCCACATGTGAAAACGAGCCAGGGGAACTAGTATGACTGTTGCTGCCATGAGACCCAACGTTTTAGTACAAATCTGGCCTGAATCCTCTTGCACTGTAGTAAGACCTGCACATGCCGGCGAATGTCTGACACTCTGTCAAGAGGAAGTTTTGCGGACAGATCTTTTGTATTTAATCTTGCGTCTATAAAGATTATAGACTGACAAGGCGACAATGCAGATTTTTTTAAACTTATTGAGATACCTAGCTCGGAGCATGTTTCGATGGTATAATCCCTGGCTCGCAGTAGCTGATGCCTGGTGGAAGCAGTAAGGAGCCAGTCATCTAGATATGGAAACACCTGTAATCCTTGCTGTCTCAGGTGAGCCATAACCACTGCCATGCATTTGGTGAACACCCTGGGGGCTGTGGTGAGACCACAGGGCAGGGCTCTGAATTGATAGTGACTGGCTCCCAGCCGGAAGCGGAGAAACCTTCTGGAGCGCCTGTCCATTTTGATATGGTAGTACCCATCCTGAAGGTCTATGGAGCACATCCATTTGTCCTGACCCAAAAAGGGTAGAATGGACTGAAGCGTGACCATCCGGAACTTCATTCTTCGAACAGATTTGTTTAACCTGCTGAGATCCAAAATGGGTCTCCAGTCCCCTGTCTTTTTTGGTACCAAGGGCCCTACTCGCCCCATCGGCTGCATAAGAAATGAGCCGCATGGAGGAGTTGACGATTGAGTTAAGGGTCGCCAGCTGGGAGTTAATCTTATCTTGAGCCCCCACAGCTGATGGATCCTGAAGGGTATCACCCAGTTCCTTGAGAAGATCCCTTTGAAGGCGGGTGAAGTGGCACAGATAATTCACTACGTTGAATGCCGAAGGAGAGCCGCTCTCTCTGGGATCCGAGAGCAGACCCTCCCTCGGATCCGACGGGCGGATAGGGGCCGGAGCCGACACGGTCGGATTCGAAGGTCCAGTATGCTCTGGCCTGGGCTGAGCCAAAGGCACACTGAAACCCTCGGATCTGAAGCTCAGCGCTCGGCTCTGAGAGTTCGGATCCAAAGAAAAGGGACCTGACAAACTCGAGGGCATTGTTGGCGCCGAAGTACCCGATACTGTCGGCGCCAACACCTCCCCGGCGCCGAAGCTACCCGGCTCCAAAGACTCCGAACCCAAGAAGCGGGTCAGAGAAGGAGCAATTGGGGCAAAAAACGGGGTCGAGCTCCCCCCGGAGGGGGGGGGGGAGGCAGGAACACTCCCATCTGCAGCTGGGCCTGGAGGAATCTTCTCATCATCCGGTCCAAGTCTGCATCCGTCAGGCTTCGGGTGGATCTGGATGAGGCCACCGAGGTGGGACGGGAGTGCCGCCTCGATGACCTCGACGGGGGGGGGGGGGGCCGGGCCTCCTCCGGTCCCGGTGAAAAACAAGGAGACCTGAGCCGGGGGGGGCTCGGAAGTCCTGAAGGGAGAAGACCGCTTAGCTGGCGGGGTTGATGAAGAGGCCTCGGCCCGCCGCTTGTGGTGCTTTTCCTTCCGCTTCTCTTTCCTGGACTCCCTATCCTCCTGGCCCGAAGCGGGAGGTTGAGTCCCGGCCAGGGGAATGGAGGCAGGAGTAGCAGTAGCCGCAGCCGCGGCAGGAGCCACCGTGGGACCGGAGGCCGAAGCTGAGTCCGGGGGCAGCAGTCCTGCCAGAATCACCTTACCCTTCCGGTCCTTTAGTGCCCTGGGGTTGAACGCCGCACATATGGAGCAACCTGAAGACAGGTGTCCAACCCCAAGGCACAACATGCACCAAGTGTGGCCATCCGCCAGGGATAGCTTATGGCCACACTCGGTACACTTGGAGAAAACAGCTTTTGGGGCCTCTGACATACTGAAAAGAAACACACACGCTAGGCCCCAACACATAGCACACTCCCTAATGCACTAACGAGGGTGGGGAAGGAAAATCTATCAAGAAAATTAACAGACTGGTTTAAAAATTATGAGGGACCTGTACACAACACATGCACACCAAAGATTAGAGAGAAAAACAGTAAAATTTTCTCACAAAAAATGCTAAAGCCTGGAACTCAGTGATCAAGTTGCTGGATGAAACCGCGGCAAACTAGATCTGGGGTCAGGTAGGGTTGGCAGGGGATTATGGGTAGGGGAAGGAGCTTGGAGCTCGGATCTATGCTGTTGGAAACTGCCAGCTCGGATCCGATATGGATCCGAAGACCCATAGGTTGATGCACAAATGAAGTTAACTACTTCAGATCCACATTTTCCCACTCTTCTGACCTTTAGGGTATGGTCTAGAGGGAGTAGAAAAACGGACTCCCACGGCAGAGAGAGTCCTGCCTTCCTGCTCACACCTGGTAAGGGTATCCTTCACCTGTGGTCCAAACAGAGCCGAACCATCGAAGGGGGTATTGGTGAAGGATGCCTTAAAGAGGTCAGCAAAGTTACATAACCGCATCCAGGCATGTTTTCTCAAAGCCACGCCAGTACCTGCAGCCCTACTCGCCACAACGGCTGCATAAGAAATGAGCCGCATGGAGGAGTTGACGATTGAGTTAAGGGTCGCCAGCTGGGAGTTAATCTTATCTTGAGCCCCCGCAGCTGATGGATCCTGAAGGGTATCACCCAGTTCCTTGAGAAGATCCTTTTGAAGGCGGGTAAAGTGGCACAGATAATTCAGCGACCGCACGGAAAAAGTCACTGAGGAAAACATCCACTTCCTGTACCTGTCCATTGTCCTAGACTCTTTATTAGGTGGATGGACAGGCACCGAAGGGTCAGCCAACTCCTTCTTCGTGGCTGCTACCACCACCATGGCATCAACGGGGACACCCTTTGTCAAAAATTGTTTGTTGGGTGGGGCTGTAATGAACTTAGTGGGCCTATGGGGAGTTGGTTCCACTGTGTCCGGGGCTGACCACGCCCTTCGCGCCACTACTTACATGAGCGGGTCGAAGGGTGGAGACACCCAGGAGGTGGAAGGGCGAGAACCAAACGCGTCCAGGTATACTGACTCGTCCTCGGAAGGGTTAAGGGCAGTCCTGTTCCCCCTCTGCTTAAGGATCTCTAGGATGTCTGAAAAAGAGACATCCTCAGAGGGGGATCTTGGGGGCTCTTCCGAATCCTCCAAGTCGGTATCAGACGTGACTGACTCGGGGGAGTCGACATGTTTCCTTTTACATCTTCTCTTCCGAGGGGGCTCCTCTGAAAGATCAGGGGAGGCCTCGGAAGAGGAAGATATGCCCAATGGGGCGACCTGGAGCATCTGTTCTCCACGCTTGGGGTCAGGAGGGTGGGCAGAGACCGATGCAGGCACCATGGGGGGAGGAGCCGTAGGGGCCGATCGAGGAGCCGACTCAGGAGTCAGCACGCTCCTCATGACCTCGAAGGCACCCCTATCAGGCAGAGCAGAAGGTCCCCGCTCAGAAGAGACGTGAATCCCTGCCGGCACCGAGAGGGATGGCTCCGAGGCCGATGTCGGGGCCGAGCTGACCTGCACCGAAGCCCCGAGAGGGAGAACGGGGTTGGGCAAGGGTCTGATGCCACTTGCCCCCTCTGAGCCGACGAGGAAGTACAGGCGCCCAGATCCCTCCAAGGAAGGAACCAATGAAGAGATCGGAGCCGACGAAGGAGCTGAAAGGTAGGGTATCGGCTCCGACGTTTCCAAGATTCAAGCCCCAACCAGCTCCGGCTCCGAACGCAAAGGGGGAGTCGGAGGAAGGATTGCTGAAGACACCGGGACAGCCACAGTCTGTTGAGAAGGGCTGGTTAACATTTGGGCCAGGGCCTGCGATTTAAGGAGTCTACTGACCACCTTCTCCAAGTCATGATCAGATAGCCTGGAGGACCGAGAGGAGTGGGACCTATGGCTTCGTTCAGACTGAAGCAATGGTGACCTCGGAGCCGAACTAACCGATTCTAGGGAAAGGGACCCTGAACGTTTTCGGCCCAAAGATGGTTCCGACATTAAAGTCGGAGCCGATTGAGGTCTAGAGATGTCGGCTCCAGCCGGAACCGAAGAGGCGGAAGATGCTCCGCCCGGCGACGGCTCCGACCTGGGAGCCGGCGGTTTGGTGGGCTTTGAGGATCTTCCCAACTGAGGCTTCGCCGGGGATCCTTCTGGCTTAAGTAAGCCTCTCAAAATAAGCTTGTTCCTATGCTCCTGCAGGACTCTCGGGCTGAAGGCGTGACAGACCAAGCAGGAGTCCTGCAGGTGTAGGGAACCCAAACAATACACACAAGACGTGTGACCGTCTGTCAGAGACATCTTCTGACAGCACGAGTCACACTTCTTGAAGCCTGAAACTTTAGTATCCTTGGACATACTGGCAAGGGGATACTAAAGAGAGAAAAATTAAACTAGTGCTTAAACAAGGCTCACAGAAACACTCACACACCTGCACTAGTTAAGCTAATAATAATAACTACAACAAACTATCACCACACTTAATAACAACAACTATCCTTAATAAAAATATACAAATACTATAAGACTAAACACTACTCCTATGAAGTACCAAAGGGGTGGGGTTAGCCACTAAAGAGAAGAAACAAGGGGGGGGGCTCTCTAATGAGTTTCCTAGGTGGGATAAACTAGGGGATACACAGTCTAACTACACTAAAAGGGAAGACTATCTAAATATACTAAAAATACAAGTTAAATTTTTAGCTAATAATACGAAAAAAATAATAATACGACCTGGGCCAGTAAAATCGCAACCACGTAGCTGAAGTGGCAAACGAGATCTGGGTATCTAGCGCCAAGCATTGTGGGATATGGGGAGGCCTCGAGCCAGTAAATAGCTCTCGAGCTTTAGTAGATGGCCGAGTCGGAGCCGAGGATCAGCTCCGAGCCCAACCAGCAAGAATGAAGGCGAGACAGACAACTTAACATCACATATTACATGTCCATCTGTGAAAGACATTTTTTGTGTGCACTTCTGGCATTTTTTAAAGCCCGAAGGCTTATGTTCTCTCTCTTTTCGGTCTTTGGACATATTTAAGGTAAGACCCTAAAGACGACAGCAACAGCACCAACAAGAAAAAATTTAGCTAAGACTAATGAAGCTAATGCTACACCAAAACTTACTACAGGACAAACACAAGGAACGACAACCAGGGGAAGAAAAATAGAACCTCTAACTCAAACAGTTCTATTTTCTAGACAAGACAATAATACACTACAAGCCCTTTAACGTAAACGGTAAATAGCTCTCTAACTTAAACGAGCTATAAAGAAACTATCAGATAAACAAAAACAACTACAAGAGATACCAAAAGAGCCTACAAAGAGAAGGTAAAAGCCATGCTAAAGGGGGAAAAAAATATCACTACCTAACAGAGAGCAGCAAGGAGGCACAACAAGTTAAATATAATAAGATATCCATCATCTTCTTTCGGCTGTTCCCGTTAGGGGTCGCCACAGCGGATCATCTCTTTCCATTTCTTCCTGTCCTCTGCATCTTGCTCTGTCACACCAACCACCTGCATGTCCTCTCTCACCACATCCATAAACCTTATTTTAGGCCTTTCTCTTTTCCTGTTACATGATAGCTTCATCCTTAGCATATTTTTCCCAATATATTCAGCATCCTTCCTCAGCAAATGTCAAAACCAACGTAACCTTGCCTCTCTGGCTTTGTCTCCAAACCTTCCAACCTGGGCTTACCCTCTAATATACTTATTCCTAATCCTGTCCACCCTCGTCACACCCAGTGCAAATCTTAACATCGTTAACTCTGCCACATCCAACTCTAACTCCTGCCTTTTTGTTATTGCCACTGTCAACAACCCATATAACATAGCTGGTCTCACTACCCTCTTGTACACCTTCCCTTTCACTCTTACTGGTACTCGTCTGTCACAAATCACTCCTGACACTCTTCTCCACCCACTCCATCCTGCCTGTACTCTCTTCTTCACCTCTCTTCCACCCTCATCATTACTCTGAACTATTGATCCCAAGTATTTAAACTCATCCACCTTCACCACCTCTACACCTTGCATTCTCACCATTCCTCTATCCTCCCTCTCATTCACACACATATATTCTGTCTTAGTCCTGCTGACCTTCATTCCTCTTCTCTCTAGAGCATATCTCCATCTCTCCAGGGTCTCCTCCACCTGTTCCCTACTCTCACTACAGATCACAATGTCATCTGCAAACATCATAGTCCACGGGGACTCCTGTCTGATCTCGTCTGCCAACCTGTCCATCACCATTGCAAATAAGAAAGGGCTCAGAGCTGATTCTCAGAGCTGATAAATATAATAAGATATTAGCTATGTATAAGCAAACATAACAATTTCAGAAAAAGATAATAGAAAAATTTGACACAACTTAGCCACGGCCAAGATGAGCGAATCCAAGCTCGTAAAGCGGCAAACGAGATCTGGGGAATTACACCACTACATTGTGGAATACCTTCTTGCCACGAGCCAGGTTTGAGACTTTCAGCCAAGTATTTGGCCGAGTTGGAGCCGAGGATCGGCTCTGAACCCATCATAGTAAGAATGAAGGTGAGATAGGACAACATAACAGCATATGTCTACTAGGAACACTGCTCTCTATGTTGTAACTCAGAGGTGAAAAGTAGACAGCAAGATACTAAGGATCCTGTTTTCAAAATGGTGCTTCTGCTGGAGCAGCACATAGAAACTTCCAACTCTGCTCAAGACCTTGCAGAAAAGCTTACCTTCACAGAAATGGGGTATTGAATTCACTCCAAACATGGACGTTGATGAAATCAATTTTCTGGATGTCACTGTTCGGAGGAATGTGGATAATACTCTAAGTACTAGAGTGTTCCGCAAATACCCCCAATACAATAATTTGCTCCATGCCACCAGTTTACATCCTTGCCATACCATCCGCAACATCCCCAAATCTCAATTTCTCCATATGAAGAGAATTAGTTCCTCTATGCAGGATTATGATCTGTCACATCAAGATCTTTGTGACAGGTTCAAAAATAGGGGATACAGGGAATTTGACATTGTATCAGCTAGTAATTTGGCCAGTTGTCAGGATAGGGATTATTTATTGGAATACAAAACCAAAACTAGAGCAGACCCTGCTGACACCATTAGGTTTGTAACCACCTATGGGCGCAACAGCAACACTCTTAGAGATGCCATACATACACACTGGAATATTCTATTGGTTAATGATGACTTAAGGACAGTATTAGGGACCACATGTCAGTTTTCATTCAGGAAGGGTAAAACATTGGGGTCCCACTTTTCCCATTTTAAACATGCCGGCAGTGGGGGTGCTATTTATAAACAACTAACAGTATCCGGGGATAATTTGATTGGTATGTTTCCCTATGGATATTGTTCATTGTGCCGTTATGTTAGTAAACTCAAACAGTTTACCAGCAAAGTTTATGATATGAAGTTTTTTGGGAACTGTGGGACAGATTGGGTTATCTATCTGGCCACTTCTAAATGTTCATCCTTTTATGTTGGTTAGACATCACATGCACTTAGAACAACACAAATGTCTAAACACCTTAGTGACACTCATAACAAGCGTGAAACCAATGCATTGTATAGACATTGTATGATACATACTAATGCGGAATTCCATTTCATGATTATTGACAGAATTACTGGGAATAGAAACAACAAACAGGGATGGAACAGTATTCTAAACAAAAAAGAAAAATATTGGATCATTAAGCTCCGGGGGGGGGGGGGGGTATTCCCTCCTGGACTTAATGACCACTTGTAATGTTGCATTCTTTATAATATGCTTTATGGGACCCATTTTGTCTAGATTAGGTTTGCACGGTTCTATCTTGTTTATTCTCTATTGGAAATTATTTTTCTTGGTGCATATTTATATGCATATTACTTTGTTTGACTGGTGCTGATTTAGTTACAGGCTAATTTTTCTGAACTGCTATTTGTATATTATGGAAGGAGTGACTTTTGGTGTTGTAGTGGGCAGGGCTATTTTTCTGTTGGTGGGGGGGGGGTCTATTTAGGTAGGATTGTGTGTTTTGTTTTATAATGCTTTTCCACTGATGAAGGCTTTGTAGCCGAAACCGGTGTGGACAATAAAAGGATTTAGCTTTTTGGCTTAATCTAAACTTTTTTTTTTTTTGGCATTTTTTGCCTTTTTTTCCACATGCTGGCTATTCGTGTTCGCTTCAGCTGGAGCAACAGATAGAAACTTCCAACTCTGCTCAAGACCTTGCAGAAGAGCTTACCTTCACAGAAGCCACGCATGGCTGCAACACTACAGATCCTTAATAAATACACTATGAAAACTCTAGCAATCTTAAGCACTAACGTAGATAAAAGACAGCAACTGACACACACAGCTTCTATCAATAACCAACCAAAAATCCACCACTCAGATTATGCTTTCTTCATGATGCTAATTCCTGTACAGGCTAGCACATACAGTCATCAATAGTAGAAAACTATACAAGTATAGTCAACTACCTGCTTCATGCTCAGAAGAAAGCATTCAGTCTCTTCTTTGTGCCAAACAAGACCAAGCACGTTCAAAACCAGATCTCTAACAACAAACTATAGAAATGATCCCTGAAAATATAGTCTTAGCTGACTCAAGGAAGCACCTAAAAAAAAGAAGTTATGTACTTATCATAACATTCCATCTGAGTTGTTATACTTCATTTTTCTGCAACCTGTGGTTACGGATCCGTATCGGATCCGAGCCGGCAACTTTTTTTCTAGCATCTGCACCAAGCTCCGAGCTCCTCCCCTTACCCATAATGCCCTACCATCTCCTACCTTCCCTCAGATCGAGTTTGCTGCAACTAGCAATATATATGCAACTCAACCCAATAACCAACCTGAAAACAGGATAAGGTCCGGGGGATGGAAGGAGGGAATGTTGCAGAAAAATGAAGTATAACTACTCAGATGGAACGTTATGGTAAGTACATAACTTCTTTATCTGAAGTAGTTAACTTCATTTTATCAGCAACCTGTTGGACAGAGTCCCCAGCTACTCCGATCCTGGGAGGCCCTTATGGAAGGATATTCCTGAGCACCGCAGAGCCAAAGGATGCTGTACCCCTTGCAATCAGATCCTATTTGTAATGGGAAATGAAGGTATGTGAATTGGCCCATGTTGCTGCTGCGCAAATATCATCCAAAGGTACCCTGGACCAAAAAGCAGCAGAAGTTGCCATGGACCTGGTAGAGTGAGCCTTAACTATACCAGGAAGTAACAAACCTTTTGCTTTTTAAGCATGTGAAATGCAAAGAGTGATCCATCTGGCTAAAGAAACTTTAGAAATAGCTTTTCCCATAAATGCTTTGGAAAAAGAAACATAACAATTGGTCAGTCTTGCGAAAAGACTTTGTTCTATGAAGATAAAAGAGAAGTTGTCTATGAACATCCAACAAATGGAGTTTATATTCACCTTTATTTTGAAAGTTGGGAAAGAAAACGGGCAGGTTAATGGACTGCTTTATGTTTGCTTCAGATGCCACTTTAGGTAAGAAGGAAGGATTAGTACGGAGGGAAACCCTATCCTTATGGAAGACCAAATAGGGAGGCACGGCAGACAAAGCTTGAAGCTCAGAAACTCTCCCAGCCGAAGTGATGGCTACTAGGAAAGCTGTCTTCCAGGAAAAAAATTTAAGTCCACCCATGCTGCGGGTTCAAAAGGAGGGGCAACCAATGCCTGTAAAACAAAAGTAAGGTCCCAAGGAGGTACGGAATCCTTGACAGGGGGCCGTAGCAGAAAAGTACCTTTGAGAAAAGCCTTACACAGCCTAGAGGAGGCTAAGGCCATGTTGTCTTCGCTAATGTGAAAACTGGAAATGGCTGCCAATTGTACTTTCAGTGTGGGGGAACTAGCTCCTTGTTGAAAAATACTAGACAGGAAGTCCAACACCACTGGAACAGGAGCTGTAAAGGGATCTATTTCTCTCTGTGAAGCCCAAATGGAAAAATGCTTCCATTTACTGCAATTAGTTTTCTAGTGGAATCTTTAAGAGAGGCCACTAGAATAGATTTGACCTGGGATGAAACACCGGGAGTCCTGGCGATTAACGGAACTGGAGCAACCAAGCTGTAAGCTTGAGGCTGCCCAGATCAGGTGGACGTGTCCCCGATGGATGGGAAATTAGATCCGGGCAGGGATCCAAAACCCACAAGGGAGCTAATAGATGAGACCAAAGGAATGGGAACCAAACCTGACGAGGCCAGAATGGGACAATGAGGATCACTTTGCACCGTAGTCGGCAAGCTTTCTGAAGAAACTTCAGAATGAGTGGCAATGGGGGATAAGCATACAGAAGCTCAGGGGGCCAGGCATGGACTAAAGCATCTCTGGGGACTTCCCCTGGTGAGGGAATCAGAGCGAAGAACTCACTGCACTTCGCGTTGGAAGGAGATGCGAAGAGATCGCAGCAAGGCTGACCCCATGCCCGGAAAATCTCCTCCGCTACCGACTGTTTCAGAGATCACTCATAGGGCATCAGAATGGCCCGGCTCAATTTGTATGCTAAAATGTTGGAGCGCCCTGGGATGTGCGTTTCTATTAGACACCGACCGGTGGAAATCGCCCATTCCCACACTCTCATGGCCTCGCGACATACAGGGTAGGATCTGGTTTCCCCCTGCTTGTTGATATACCAGACGACCGACATGATGTCTGACTGAATTGCAATCAATCCGAGAGGGAGGACTTTGTGAAAGGCTTCCAACGCTAAAAGCACTGCCCTCATCTCTAGAACATTTATGTGCAAATTGGTCTCCATTTCGGACCACGTGCCTTGGACTGTCCTTCCCAAACAGTGTCCCCCCCACCCGAGTTGGGATGCATCCGTGATCACTGTGGTTTGGACTGGGGTTGATGCAAATGGACGTCCTGTTGATATCTCCAGTGACGTTAACCACCAAAGAAGAGATGTCCTGCAGACGTGGCTGACCTTGATTGGAAATTCCATGGGTAGGTCTAGCCAGGACCACTGGACCTCCAGAGTCCACTGAAGATCCGCATGTGAAGACGTGCATATGGGAGAATAGATATGGCGGCAGCCATGGAGCCCAGAGCCCAGAGAATCTCACTCACCTTTGAAGACTGGGAGTTCGCTATCTCAGCTATGTGGTCCCTGAGATGTAGAATCCTGTCTGGAGTTAGGAATACCTTCATCTGCAAAGTGTCTAACCGTGCTCCAATGAAGTCTAGAATTTGTACTGGTTGCAAATGGGATTTGTGAACATTGACTGTAATTCCCAGTGAGTCTGCTAATCGAATGTAATAATCTCGGGCTAGACACAAGTGATGCTTGTTGTGCACAACGAAGAGCCAGTCGTCCAGGTAAGGAAACACCTGAATACACTGAAGCCTCAGGTGGGCCGCTACAACTGCCATTACCTTGGTGAACACCCTGGGGGCTGTGGTGAGACCAAAGGGTAGGGCCCTGAACTGAAAGTGGTTGGCTCCCAGACGGAAGTGCAGAAACCTCCTGGAGCTTATGTGTATTTTGATGTGGTAGTAAGCATCCTGAAGGTGTAATGAGCACATCCAGTCGCACTCTCGGAGATAAGGTAGAATGGACTGTAGAGTGACCATCCGGAATTTCTGTTTTGCTACGGACAGGTTTAATGTGGAAAGGTCTTGTATGGGCCTGAGGTCCCCCGTCTTTTTTGGCACCAAAAAGAACCTTGAGAAGACGCCTAATCCGGACTAATCGGGGGGAACCTTTTTGATGGCTCGTTTGATAAGCAGCTTTGAAACCTCTAGAGCTGCGGCCTCCCTGTGAGCTGGTGGAACATCCGGGAGGTGTCTTGTAATGTTTGGAGGGGCAATGAAAGGAACAGAGTAACCTCTGGATATTATCTGAAGAACCCAGCGATCTGTCATAACAGACTCCCATGCCGCTGGGTGTAAGGACAATCGTCCTCCAACTGCCTCCAGAGTAGGACAGTTAGGCAACCCCTCAGGGCTGCTGACCGGGTCTATCAGAAAAGGGTTCCCTAGACCCGAAATTCCTGGGAGCCCCTCTACCTCTGGGTCGGCGTAGATCTTGTCCCGCTCTGCCTCTGGGGGAATAGCTGTCCTGAGAATCCCGGGAAAACTGAGATTTTTGGAACCACATCTTCTTCTGCCCTCTTTGATTCCTAGAGAAAGACTGCTGAGGGTTAGAGAAGCGGACTCCGATGGCAGACAAAGTCTTCCCGTCCTTTTCGCTCTGGACCAGTGTATGTCACGTACTGTCTTCCCAAAGAGGGAAGAGCCGTCGTAGGGAGCGTTGATAAACAACACCTTGAAAGGATCCGCGAACTGACACAATCTGAGCCAGGCATGATGCCTCATGGCTATGCCTGTCCCAGCCGCTCTAGCTACTCCTTCCGTGGCGTGGCAAAGTAGCCACATAGATGTATTCAAGACCGATTTCAGAGTAGACATTTTTGCTGAAAACAGCTGTTTGTCCTGCGGCGATAAAGACTCTGGGGGAGACTCAGCGAATTCCGAAGCAAGGTCTCGCTGAAGTCAAATCACATATGCCAAATAATTCAGCGCACGGATAGAAAAGGTCACTGAAGAGTATACGCGCTTCCCAAACCTATCCACCGACCAGGACTCCTTGTCTGGAGGGTGGACTAAGGAACTCTCCTGGGCTAGTTCCTTCCTTGTGGCCACTGAGACCAACATTGCATCAACCGGGGCTCCTTTCGACCAGGGTTGTCTATCCAAAGGAGGAGATAAAACTTTGTCAGGACATTTGGGAATGGGCTCTACGGTGTCAGGCTCCTTCCATGCCCTCGTGGTGATGAGGTCCACCAAGGGGTCTGCTGGTGGGGACACCCAGGAAGTAGATGGGCCCGTGTCAAAGGCCTCCAGGAACACTGACTCATCCCCAGAAGGTTTTGGGGCTGACCAACCTCCCCTCTGGCGGAGGATTTCCATAATTTCTCCGAAGGAGACGTCTTCGGGAGGTGACCTGGGGGAACCTTCTCCTTCATCTAAGTCAGTGTCAGTGGTGAGGGACTCGGAGGGAGTCCAGGTACTTCCTTTTGCACTTGCAGTGGCCCTCTTCAGTGGGACTTTCAGAAGGGGATCCGTGAGCCGCAGGGGTTTCCTCGGGGAAAATGACCTGGGGATCCTCTGGCACTGGCTGTCCCTGAGACAGGATGAAGGGAGTCGTCGCCAAATCCAGGGGGGCCTGGGTGGTATCTGAGGGAATGGGCTGGGGTCTCAATCCCTGGGAGAAAACCCTCTCCACCACTTCGAAAGCCGAAGGAAAAGTCTTCCCCAGATCTGAAGTGGGGACCGGGTCCGATGACAAGGTAGCCTGAGGCCTGAGGAAACGGATTGGGTCCGAAACGGTTGGAGCCGAAGAATCCATTGCCCCGGGTCCTACTCCCTGTCCGCGGCTCCGTGAGTCACTCGGATCCGAGCAAGTCGGATCCAAGGAACTCAAGGTAACAGTCGGAGTCGATGTTGGAGGAACCGTCGGTGCCGAGCTACCAGCTCCGAAGAACCTCAGATCCAAAAGCCCCGAAGCACGGATCGGGGAAGGAGAGATGGGGTGGAAAAGAGGCATGGAGGTCGTCCCTCCAGAGGGAGAGGGACCTGGCAAGACTCCCATCTGAATTTGGGTCTGAAGAAATCTCCGCATCATCCTGTCCATATACATTTCTGATAGGCTCCGAGTCGACCTCGAAGAGGCCACCAACTCGGATCTGGCTGGTCTGCACAGAGGGGTGGAGGGCCTCAGGTCCAAAAGTTCCAACGGTTCCGGTGAGAAACATGGTGACCGGAGCCAAGGAGAAACAGGCCTCTTAGTCTTGGATGGAGGGCTGAGAAAGAACTCCCTGTCTGGGGATCTCTTGCGATGCCTGTCTTCTTTTTCTCCCTTTCTTCTCTGTGTCTTTCCTTTTCCTTCGCTTTGTCTTTGTCAGCCTCGCTGACTGAAGATCTGTCCTTAGAGGACCCATTGCCAGACGAGGAGGGAGGTTGAGTCCCTGTCTGGGGGGGGGTGTACTACAGACCGAGGCCGAGGCAGAATCCAGCATGGCAACTGGGAGAAGGCATTTGGTGACTAGCTTGGCGTGATGATCCCTAAGGGCCCTGGGGTTGAAGCCTGAACAAATAGCACACTGGGTGGATAGATGTGCTACTCCTAAACATATCACACACACAGTGTGACCATCAACAGGGGAAAGCTTATGGCCACACTCTACATTTTTTGAATACAGGCTTTGGCTGATCAGCCATAGTCCTGTGTTCAAAGGTAAGGATAATATCTTCCCACAAAAAACACACACACACACACACAAGTAGGGGGAAGGGCAGGCCTGAAAACTACTCTACTACCAACAAAACTTTTTTTTTTTTTTTACACTAACGACCAACGCGCTAATACAGAAGGGGAGGAAGCATAATCCTACACAAGCACACTAGATATAGACAAAAGTTTCCACTTACTATCCCTTTTTTAGATCAGAGCAAAGGAGACCACGATGCACACTACTGGAGCGGCAAACAAGATCTGAGGGAAGATAGGAGATGGTAGGGCATTATGGGCAAGGGGAGGAGCACGGAGTTTGGAGCAGATGCTAGAAAAAAGGTTGCCGGCTCGGATCCGATATGGATCCGTATACCCACAGGTTGCAGATAAAATGAAGTTAACTACTTCAGATCAAGAAGTTATGTCTTACCATAGCATTCCATCTGTGTTGTTCACCTTCTTTCATTCATCACTAATGGGTTCAGTTCTGAGCCCTCTGAACCAAGTCGGCCTTTTACTAAGCTCGCGCCAGCCAAAAAACTCTCGAGTTAAGTCTCTACCCAGAATGCCCTTCTTGTTACCTCAGACTGAGTTTGCTAGAGACAGAGAAGTAAAGCCAAGTCCACTTCTGTGCAAATACCCTAGGACACCACTTGGACCCAAAGCATCCCCCAGGAGCCTTTCGAGGAGGAAGGAGGGTGGGAAGTGATGAATGAAAGAAGATGAACAACGCAGGTGGAACATTTTGGTAAGACATAACTTCTTTATCTGATGTTGTTAATCTTCTTTCCATCCATCACTGATGGGACAGAATCCTAAGCTATCTTGAGGTCCATGGGCAGCCCTTATGGAAGAACATTGCTGAGTAGCATTGAACCGAAAGCAGCTTTCCCTCTGGAGACCAAGTCCAATTTGAAATGATTGAAAAAGGTATGAGGCTTAGCCCAAGTAGCTGCTGCGCAAATGTCATCCATGGAAGCCCTGGAATGGAAATCTACAGATGTTGCCATAGATCTAGTGCAGTGAGATTTAACTTTTGGCATAGGTTCTTTAATGAGGGAGTAGATGAAAAGTATGCAGTCTCTAAGCCATTTTGATAATGTAACCTTGGAATCAGCTTTTTCCATTCTGGGCACAGAAAACAAGATGATAGAAAAGCTGTTCAGACTTAAGGATAGGTTTGATCCTGTCTATGTAAAATCTCAGTTGCCTATGTACATCCAAGGAGTGAAGGCAGTACTCTCCTTTATTGGAAAAAGTTGGAAAGAACACTGGTAGGTCAATGGTCTGGTTGATGGAAAACTGAGAAATAACTTTGGGAAGGAAGGATGGATTCATCCGAAGTGATACTCTGTCTTTATGGAAGACCAGATAGGGCCTCTTGATACACAATGCCTGCAGCTCCGAGACCCTTCTGGCTGATGTGATGGCTACCAAGGACAAGGATTTCCAGAACAAGATCTTTAGGTCACACTTCACAGCGGGTTCAAAGGGTTTTTGAGTCAAAGACTGAAGGACTAAAGAGAGGTTCCATGGTTCCACAAGCTGTCTGACAAGAGGCCTGATATGAGATGTTCCCTTGGGAAAAGCTTTGCATAGACAAAGAGATGAGAGAGGTGCCATCTATACCATTGTGGAAATTAGAAATTGCCGCTAGGTGTACTCGTACAGTAGAGGAAGAGGCTCCATTACCAAAAAACTTAGCCAAGAACTGCAGTACCACAGTTACTGGAGCCAAATACGGGTCAAGCATGTTATCTTTGGACCAGATGGAGAACCTTTTCCATTTATCCTGATATAGTCTTCTGGTAGATGGTTTATGAGAGGCCAGAAGAATGTCTCAAATAGGCGAGGTGAGATTAGCTTGCCTGGCAATTAATGGAAGTGGAGAAACCAAGCTGCCAACTTGAGCAGTTTTCTAGTTTCAGCACTCAAATCTGTTTCTTTGATCTCAGCACTTGTTCAGATAAAAAAAAAAAAAAAAAAATTTTCATCTGCTTTTACTGTACTTGTGTTTCTACCTACTTCATTTTTCTTTTGCATCATCTTAAAAATACTCAATTGTATTTATTACTGCTTGGTGTAACTCATTCTAAGCCTTTTGGTTTAAACACTTGGGCTTCGGACCAGTTGTTTTGCACTGAGAGGGTTTGTGGTCTGCACTGTTGTGGCAGAACAGGTAGCTTACATCCTTCTAGGTTGGGAACTGCTGATTGAGGGCTCAGTGTCTGCTATTCTAAAAGTGTATTAATTCTGGTTTAAGCACTTCGGCTTTCAGGCCAGTTATTTTACATTAAGAGGGTTCGTGGTCTGCACTCTTGTGGGAGGAGAGGCTGGACTCTGCCCTTCTGAGCTGGGAATTTCTGGTTAAAGGCTTATAGTGCATGCATATCTGAACTGCTTCTTACTGAAGTTGGTGCGCCTTGTTTGCTGTGGCAAAAACTGGACTCGGGCCTGCTGGATCTAGCTTTGTTTGTGTAACTTGAGCACTAATCCAGACATTCTCTAAAGTATTCAATTGTATTTATTACTGCTTGGTTGTAACTTGATTAAAGTGTAGCTATCATTCTAAGTCTTTTGGATTAAGCACTTGGGCTTCAGACCAGTTGTTTTACATTAGGAAGGTTTGTGGCAAGCACTGTGGTGGCAGGACAGGTAGCTTTCATCCTTCTAAGTTGGGAACTGCTGATTGAGAGCCCAGTGTCCAAGTGTATTAGTTCTGGTTTAGGCACTTGGGCTTCAGGCCAGTTATTTTACATTAAGAAGGTTCGTGGTCTGCACTCTTGTGGGAGAAGAGGCTGGACTCTGCCCTTCTGAGCTGGGAATTTCTGGTTAAAGGTTTATAGTGCCTGAATATTTGAACTGTATCTTACTGAAATTGGTACACCTTGTTTGCTCTAGCATAGACTAGATCCAGGCCTGCTGAATCTAGCTTTGTTTATATGCTTGTTGTTTGTTTGCTTGCTATTTCCCTGGAAGCTAATTCCACCTAATACGCGGCTTCTCAGCGCTTCTGTGGATCACTAGTGATATCTGCATTGCTTACTGTACTTATTTCCTTGTTTCACTTGAAAGAAAGTTACTGTTTGTCGTTTTTGCATTTAGTTACTTGTAACACATTGCACTCAAGTTACCTGGCACTTGCTCACTAAAGCAATTATATGTCAGCACTAAAAATTAAAAGCACAACACCCTCACTCCCCACTAGCCCTTGTTTTCAATTATTAAGGAATTCCCAATATTATTCTAGCATGTCTAAAGGTCAGTTGTCAATCTCCTCTCCGGTCCAGCTGGTGAATCTGGGAATCTTGAGGCAATGTTATAACTGCCTCATGTACACAGACAACCCTCTCCTCCTCCCACATAACACAAATACTTGCGAGAGATGCAGCTATTTAGCCAAACTGGAGGCTGAGCTCTCTCAACTCAGGACTGGCAAGACCAGACAGGAGGAGAAGGCAACTACACACACCACAAAACCAGCCTCACATAATGCTACCACACCACTGAATCAAACACATAAACACACAAAGACATACTGGAGGCTCTGAGTAAAATTTACCTAAACAGCAGAGGCCTGCAAAGCAGACACCCAAACAACTGCTACCTCAAGACACCCCACAAGCAACACATAAACCACAAAAGCAGTGTGCAAAGCAGTCACAGCCCTTAAGGCCAAATACAAAACCAAACATACTTGTCATAGGTGACTCCATAGTCAGACACACTGACGTCCCACTTACCAGGCTGAACAAGGAGAGGGTCACAGTAAGCTGCCTATCGGGCGCTAGAATCCGCCACATAACACAAGCACTCGGGTCACTCCACGGCAAGTACAAATATGACAGTCAATGTCCATGCCGGTGTGAATGACCTGAGACGTACCTCCCTGGACTACATAAAAAGAGACATAGAGGAGCTCTCTGATTATGTAGCCCAGGCAGGTATGACCCTGACCCTGAGCAGTATCCTTCCTTCACCAAGAATGATGCCACAATATAGAGACAAGATGATCAGCTTTAACAATTGGCTTAATGTCTGGTGTCATTCAAAGGGGATCCAGTGTCTGTCTGCCTGGGATGACATGCTTGACAAGCCACGCTGCTTCGCGAGGGACGGCTTGCACCTGTCACCCCTGGGATTCCGGATATTGGCTAAGGCTCTTGCCACCCCCATAGTGCCTTTTTAGGCAAGGCTCAAATTCTAAACCTACCACCCTAGAAAACAAAAATGGGAAGAAACTGAGGGTAATGCTGCTCAATGCCAGAAGTCTAAATCTCAAAATGCACACACTCAAGGCCCTTCTCAGTATGGAGAACATCGATGTCTGTGCTGTAACTGAAACCTGGTGCAAGGCTCCTGAGAGCACCCGGGCACTATTAGGTTCTACCTCATATCATGCGTTCCGGCCCCAAAACCCGGACCACACCACAAAAGGAGGGGGTGTATCCATATTCATAAAGGATACACCTCCAGGTTGGTGGCAATGCAAGCTTCGAAACCATCCAGGTGCAACTAACCATAGGCAAAACTGCTCTACAAATTGTAGCATGCTGCAGGCCACCCTCTCAAACTCAGGAACCCCACACAGCCTTCCTGAAGACACTGGAGGGTATAAATGTATCTCCAAACACCATCATATTGGGTGACTTCAACTACCCGAATATAGACTGGGAACATTAATCGAGCCCTAACTTTCTAGCCCAACGGTTCCTGGAGTTCATAAATTCAAATGTCATGGAACAGCTAGTCACTGTTCCCACGAGAGGAGAAAATATACTAGATCTCATTATCACAAATATGGGGACAAAATGCTCCACACCGGAAGTATATCCCTCATTGGTGAGATCTGATCATAAACTAATCTCACTGGAAATCCACATCCCGCCCCCACCCCAAACAAAAAAGACCACAGTGAAGAACTTCTCTAAAGCAAACTTCACACTACTCAAGACTGGTATGGTATCCTTCAAGGCCCCTGAGCCAGTGGAAATGCGGAAGCCCTTACAAATGCCTTCTATGAACACCTCCAGGACTGCATGGATCAGGCAATCCCAAATAAAACCAAGACTCTTTCCACAAAGGGCAAACGTCCAGTCTGGTGGACCCCAGCCATTAACAAACTTTACAATAAGAGGAGAAAGCTATTACATGATAGAACAAAATCCATAAAAGGGAAGTCACCCCTGATCATTATTAGTAAAAAAATACGAGCACTCATAAAATCAACTAAGGCCAATTTTGAGAGAAAAATTGCCATGGATTCAAAGGACAATCATAAGGCCTTTTTCAGCTATGTTAGGAACCTGGGTGGAAACTCCCAGATATGCTCAGAATTAGTCCAAAATGATACAAAAATCACTGAACCCACAGACATTGCCAACATACTGGCAGACAGGTTCAGTGCAAACTTCACCCCTCTCCCCTAAAGGAGAGATAAATATCCCAGCGAGTGTAGCCTCCCAGACATCTCAAATGCGCAGGTGAAAGCTGCTCTCTCTAAAGCTAAAAACACAGCATCAATGGGACCGGATGGTGTCCCCGGCTGTGTGCTACACGAGCTAAATGAGGAATTAAACCCGCACATAAGGCAGCTGTTTAATCTCAGCCTTACCACAGGGTACGTGCCCAAGGAGTGGCGTACGGCAACTGTGGTCCCACTCCACAAAGGCGGTGCCTCTACGGACCCTGGTAATTACCGCCCCATAAGCTTAACAAGTCTAGTCTGCAAAGCTATGGGAGGATCATAATGGAGCTCATAAACAAAGATATAGGGGACTTGCAGACATTGGACCCGACCCAGTTTGGCTTCGTCAAGGGAAGATCATGCCTTTTGAACTTGGTCGACTTCTTCGAAACAGTCACCAAGGCCATTGATGAGGGAAAAGCAGTCCATACAGCCTACCTTGACCTTGCAAAGGCTTTCGACATAATACCCCACTCGGGTATTGTAGAAAAACTTACCAGCTTAAATGTAAACCCATATGCCACAAGATGGGTTGCAAACTGGCTTAAGGACAGAACCCACAGGGTTAGAGTTGCTGGCGCTGTGTCAGACTCCAAGCCGGTCACAAGTGGTGTCCCACAGGGCTCGGTCCTTGGCCCCCTATTGTTCGGCATCTACTTCTCAGAAGTACAGGCCAACATGGGAGGACTTTGGCTGACAAAGTTTGCAGACGACTGCAAACTGGGCACCATAGTGGAAAGTGCATCGGACACGGATATCCTTCAGAAGGGACTCACGGAAACAGATAGCTGGTGCCAGAGCCATGGCCTGAAGTTAAACGCCAAAAATGTATAGTCATACCCTTTGGGAAAAACAAGGTAACCCCAAGCTACCATATAGGTGGCAATCCACTAAGCACAGAAGAGGTTATCAGGGACCTGGGGACCCAGGTTGACAGTGGCCTTTCTTTTGACACTCACGTTGCTAAAGTGGTTAGAAAGACCTTCTACATTGCCCATCTGATCATGAAGGGATTCACATCCAGATCTAGTGAGGTCATTGTTCCCCTGTACTCTTCACTTATCAGACCAATGATCGAGTACAATGCCCCATTCGGGATGTATCTCTCCCGACATCTGCAGCAATTGGAGAGACCCCAAATGTTCCTCACCAAAAGGATAAAGGGACTCCAAAATCTGTCATATGCTGCCAAATTGAAGAAACTCCAGCTCTATTCAGTCGCATACCGTCTGCTCAGAGGTGACATGTGCCTGACATATAAGGCCATGTCCAACCCGGAATTAATGGACATGCTCCACCTCAAAAAATCCAAATCCACCAAAACCACTAGAGCAAGCAACTTAAACCTTAGCACGGACATAAATAGGATGTGGTGGAGGGATAGATTTATCACTCAGAGACTCCCTATGCTGTGGAATAAAATCCTGGTCCATGTGAGGCAGAGCACCTCGCTGGCTCTGTTCAAGAGAAATCCTGACCTGTGGATGGGAGATCGTAGGTTTACCCCGGGAATCATCTCTGTGTCACTGCTGGACAGAGGCACAACAAACTAATGGGCACAGTATTTTTTCATATAAGGGGTGGCGTAAGCCACAAAAATTTGGGCTAGGCTTATAAATGCCTTAGGGCAGATAGCCTAGTATAAACCTATGAACCTATGAACCTATGAGACTGGACAGATTTGGGTGGCTCAACCCTTGGAGGTGAGCAATCAGATCTAAAAGAGGGTCCAGAATCCACTGCGGGTATAATAGGTGAGGCCAAAGGAAGGGGAACCAAACTTGTTGAGGCCAGAACGGAGCTATGAGGATAACTTTGCATCTCAACCGAAGAGCTTTCTTTAGAAATTGTGGAATAAGCAGAATGGGAAGATAAGCGTAAAGAAGTCCTGTGGGCCAATCGTGGATTAGAGCATCTCTCGGGGACTCCCCTTCCGAGGGAAGTATGGCGAAATAGCTGCTGCACTTATTGTTCAACGAGGAGGCAAAAAGATCGCAGCAAGGCTGGCCCCAGTGGTTGAAGATTTCTGTTGCCACCTCAAGATTGAAGAACCACTTGTGAGGCAGGAGGATGCATCTGCTCAGATTGTCCGCAATTACACTGTAGCTCCCCGGGATATGCGCTGCTATCAGAAAGCGGCTGGAAGCTATCGTCCACTGCCAAATTCCCATGACTGCTCAACACAGGGGGTAGGACTTGGTTCATCCTTGCTTGTTGACATACCAGACCACTAACATGTTGTCTGACTAAATTGCAACTGTCCCAGAATGGAGAACCGAATGAAAAGCCTGCAACGCTAACAGCAATACTCTCAGTTCCAGAACGTTGATATGCAGATGGGCCTCTGAGGTGGACCATGTGCCTTGGACAGTCTTTCCCTGGATATGGGCCCCCCACCCGATCAGGGAAGCATCCGTGGGCACAATAGCTCTGGGCTGAGGGGACTGAAATGGGCAACTCCAAAGTTCTGTGTCTGGCTTTATCCACTAAAGTCGGTCCTGTTTGCAGGAACTGGTGATTCAGATCTGGTAACTGAGGGGGTGATAGTTTGGGAACCAGTGACAAAGAACGAGCCATTGCAGGATCCGCATATGTAGCTTTGCTAGGGGCACTATTGGAATTGAAGCTGCCATAGAACCCATGGCCTGAAGAACTTCTCTTGCTGAAACTTTTGTTTGACAGAGTCTCACTCGGGGCTGGAGCCTCAATCGATCGCTGGAGTCTGTGATTTGGTAGTGACACTAGACAGGACCAGGTACTGAACACTGCTCCAATGAATTATATTTGTTGTGTATGAGTTAAGGTTTGATTTCTCCCAATGTATCGTTATTCCCAACAATTTTGCCACAGAGAGTATAATGCAGTGGTGTTACCAGAAGACGCTCAGTGAGGGCTGTGAGGAACCAGTCATCCAAATATGGAACCATCTGGAATCCTTGTAGTCTCAAGTGAGCTGTGACCACTGCCATGCACTTTGTGAACACTCTGGGGGGTGGTAGAGAGACCGAACAGCAGGGCACAAAATTGATAATGACTGGCCTCTAGCCAGAAGCAAAGCATACTCCTGGAGAGTTTGTCCACCTTTTACGCATCCCAGAGATCTACTGAGCACATCCAATCACCTTCCCTTAAAAAGGGGAGAATGGAATGAACCATGACCATCTGGAATTTGGTTTGGGTGACAGACTTGTTTAAGCTGCTGAGATCCAAAATGGGTCTCCAGTCCCCTGTCTTTTTTGGCACCAAAAAGAATCTTGAGCAAAATCCGGATCCACGTTGGTCTGGTGGGACTGGCTGGATGACTCTTTTTTTGAGACAGCTTTATTATCTCTGAAGCTGCTTCTTCCCTTTGACTGGGTGGAACATCGGGAAGCTTTTTTTGGACGATTTGGTTGACAAGAAAGGGGAATGGTGCAACCTCTGGTGATTATACTCTCCACCCCAACGATTGGTGGTAATAGACTGCCAGGCAGCTTGGTGCAGAGAGAAATGACTCCCGACTGCTTCCAGAGGTAAACAATTGGGCTGTTCATCAGGGGCACTGATAAGGCTGTCCAAAGAAGGAATCCCTGGAGCATTGGTTACGAGGACCCCCTCTGCCTCTGTAAGTGCATCTTCCAGAATTGTTACCCCCTCTGCTCCTGGGGTATCATTACCACGTGCAGCACGGAAAGGACCTTGAGATTTCTTTTGCCACATTTCCCCACTCCTCTGATTCCTGGAGAAGGTACGTTGTAGACTGGAAAACTGTAAGCCTATAGCAAATAGGGTCTTTCCGTCTTTCTCGCACCTGGCTAGCGTGTCCTTCACTTTGGACTCCCTGTTGGACGGGTGGACAGCGGGACTTTCCTCAGCCAAGCCCTTTTTCGTGGCCGCCGCCACCACCATAGCATTGACTGGTAACCCTCTGGAAGACTGCGGGTTCTCCTCGGGAGGGGAAAGAATTTTGTCAGTTCTCCGAGGGATCGCCTCAATGGAGTCAGGGTTCTTCCAAGCACGCTGCAAGACGAGCTGGACAAGCTCGTCAGGCGGGGTTACCCAAAAGGTAGAAGGCCGGGTTCTGAAAGCCTGCAGGAACACAGATTCCTCACTCGAAGGATTGGAGGGGTTTCCAGTCACCTCTCTGCTTTAGCATTTCCAGGATGTCTCTGAAGGAGATATCATCAGGAGGTGACCGAGGGGACCCTTCACTATCATCGTAATACATGTCTTCCGTTAAGGACTCCTCGGATGAGTCCATGTGCTTCCTCTTACAAGTCCTCTTTTGAGGGGGCTTCTCAGTGGGGGTCTCTGAGAAGGACTTAGAAGACTGGGTACCCTGAACAGGGGTGTCCTGCGGTTTCTCTGCCCGTTGTCCTGGGGGGGATAGTCTGTGGCAGCTGTAGCTCAAGGGACAAAAAACTGGGCTCCCGACATCAGAGGACTGCTTCCAGAAGCAAGAACCGTCTCCATCGTTTGGAAAGCAGGTCTACCCGAAGAGGGATGGGAGCCCGAAACCGAGAAAGACAACCTCAGGACCGGGGTCACACCCCACTCCAATGAACCCACTCCCATGGATGGAGCCTCAAACAGGATCGGTGCGGACGGGGCTATCGGCACTGAGGACAGAACCGAGGAGAAACACGGCTCTGTGCCCCTGGCTGAGGATCCCACCTCCCAATCCACAGATTGAGGAAGGACCAGTTCCTCAGGAACTGAAGACCAAAGGGACAAACTTGGAGCCTGAGTGAGGTGCACCACAGGCACCGAGGTGATGGGTTCTGAGAAAGACGTCTGAGCAGAAGGCTTCAGAACCAAAATGGTCGAAGGAGGAGTGGAAGAAGGAGTCTGTGGAGAAACCAACCCAAGTCCTGCAGGTGGATGGGAAAGTGTGGGTATCCCCCTGGCTGCCAACAGCTGGTCCACAAAACGCACCATTTCATGTTTCGACAGGCTCCTGGTGGATCTAGTGGACACTCCAGATGGGGAGTTAGGACGGTCCATGAACAACCTTTACACCTGGCCAAAAAACGGATCTACGGAAGGGGAGTATCAGGTCCATGGTGCAAGGTCTGCTGGCACAGAAGTCTCAAGTTTCGAGACTGGGAGTAATGGGGTCAAATCTAACTTTATTGGGAAAAACACTCATTGCCAAAGTGGCACTCAGAGCCGAAACAGTCAGTTCCAAAATCGTAACTAATGAAGGTATCAAAGGTGTGCCCTGTGCCGAAGTGGCCACAGGTGCAGAAGTCAAAGTAGGCGCAGTGAAGTCTATAATCAGTGCCAGAAGCAGGACCGGTGCTGAAGCTGGTGCCGGTATCATAGGTTTCGAGATGCTCGGAGCCGACAAGGACGGAGCCGTAGAGGCAGATTTATGCTCCGAGGACAACCCTGGGACCTTTGACTTCATAGGCTTACCCTGATGACCCGATGGTGAGGAGTTACCCAAGTGGGACCTCTTTTTGTTTTTAGTAGGAGGAGTTGAAACCTCCATCGCAGAAATGGCCACTGAAAAGGGAAACTTAAGTAACCCTTTCAGTATCAGTTTATTTTTGCGCTCATTAAGAGTGCGTTGACTGAAACTCTGACAAATGTCGCAAGGAGGCTGCAATGAAAGGTGGGGCACCCCAAAACAGTATACACAATCATCCTGAGAATCACTATCAGGTAACCTGCCATTACAAGAAGAACAATGCTTAAAACCTGAAGTATCTTTCTTATCTGACATCTTGAGAGAGACACTACAGGCAAACGGTATAACCAGTCACAACAAATAAGTCAAACACCATTCAAAAAAGCCACAATTGTACCACTACATTGATATGTACAGGTAAAAACAAAAACACCTTACTGAAATAAACCCCAACAGGCTAGACAGGAAAAGAAAATACCAGCTATGGTATTGAAGGAATGCCATACAGGTAAGGGAAGAAAGGCCGTACCAACAATGGTACTTGAAAGTTTAACAACAGTAACAACAGGTAGTACTGAGAAAAAAAACAAAGTCTGCAAAAGAAAACATTAGAAATACTATTTTTCATGCAATATATCAAAGTTCCACTTAGCTGACAGCTCAGCTGAAACATGGTTTTACAACTTTGTAGCAAACAAGATCTGAGAGAACAGGAAAAAATACATTTGGGATAGAAACAGCTTAAAAGCTTTTTAGCTAGCACAAACTTAAAACAGACCAAATCAGTCACAAAAACTCAGAACTAAGACTATCAGGGATAAATAAAAAGAAGATTAATAACATCAGATTATATATTTAGTTGACACTGTCTGCAAACTTAGGGACTTAAAAAGTAAACTAATGCATAACAGTAAAGTACTAGAAACAAAATACTGATGTACTATTTATACAGATACTAGATCATTCCCTTGTATGTACTGAAACAAATAAAACAGCATTTCTTAAATATGGACCCAGCATGCACAGTTTTACTGTTATGTAAATTTTAAAATATGCATTGGCCTAAGAAGATGGAGTTATTTAACATACAGCATGAGAGACTTCTCAGAGAGAGACGTAGCACTCCTCTAATGAAAAACAACTAGTCAGGTCTTGTGCTTTTGATCTCTGTTGCCACAATTGTGCTGAGAATGCTGGCTTGAGTAATATGCCAAATAAGGCAGCATGACATCTTATATGTGATAATGAATATTTTTTTTTTTTTTTTAAATATACATACTATATATGTATATAAATATAAATAAAAAAATATATATGCATTTTTTTTAAAGTTAAATCTTTTTTAGATTTATAGACACTTATAAGGAAAAAAAGAAGGTATGTACTCACCATAACATTCCAGAGTAGTTGCACTTTGTTTGCCTTCAACTTGTGGGTTACAGATCCATATCGGATCTGAGTTGGCCACACATCCAGCAGCTGATCTGAGCTCGAAGCTTCTCCCTTTACTCATAATGCCCCATTTCCTTTCTCCCTTCAGATCGAGCTTGCTGCACAAACACACAACACATAGCTGACCCAACAAGATCTTACCACTACTGGCAACCCAAATTTCCTGAGCCAAAGTATTACAAAGGACATCCCTGAGATGTCCATCTTCCATATATATAGCCAGTACAATAGTGACAAGGTTGGGCGAAGGGGGGGGGGATGATTGAAGACAGTGAAGTACAACTACTCAGATAGAACGTTATGGTGAGTACATAACTTCTTTATCTGAAGTAGTTGACTTCATTTGATCTTCAGCCTGTGGGGCAGAGTCCCCAGCTATACACCTGGGAGGCCCTCATGGAAGGATATTCCGGAGTATGGCAGAGCCAAAAGATGCCCTATTCCTGGATACGATGTCCAATTCATAATGAGAACTGAAGGTATGAGATGAGGTCTAAGTAGCTGCAGAACAGATATCATCCAGCGACACCCTGGACCAAAAAGCTGCTGAAGTTGCCACAGATGTGGTAGAATGTGTTTTTACCTGACCTGGCAGGAAAATTCCCTGACAGAGTACGCCCGAATACTGCACTGGGAAATCCAACGGCAATCGTAACCTTGGAGAGTAGTTTCCCTACAAAGGGTTTTGAGTATGAAATGAACAGCTGGTCAGATTTATGAAAAGCTTGTGTCCTGTGCGAGTAGAACTGTAATTGTCTATGTACATCCAGCAAATGTAATTTATATTCTCCTTTATTTTGAAAATTTGGAAAAAAGACTGGAAGACTGATCGTCTGATTAGTATTAGGTTCTGACGCTACCCTGGGAAGAAAAAATGAGTTAGTACGCAAAGACACTGTATGCTTGTGAAAAATCATATAAGGAACCTTGATTGATAGCGCTCAAAGTTCTGACACTCTCCTAGCAGAAGTAATGGCAACTAAAAAGGCAGTCTTCCAAGATAGATACTGCAACTCTACTGAAGCTGCAGGTTCAAATGGGGGCAAGACTAAAGCCTAAAGCACTAATGTAAGGTCCCACGGAGGCGCAAGATCCTTCACTGGGGGTCTCAGCAGAAAAATACCCTTAAGGAAAGCCTTGCAAGGTTTAGAAGAGGCCAAAAAAGTCATGTTTTCCTCACATGAAAATTGGTAATTGCAACAAGTTGGACTTTGACAGTGGCTGAAAAATCCCTTCCAAAAACTCCAGTACTGCAGACACTGGAGTAGTACAGGGATCCAATGCAAGCTGCGAGGCCCATATGGAAAAACGTTTCCACTTGCTACGGTAGATTTGGGTGAGGAATCCCCGAGGGATGAGAAATGAGATCCGTAACTGGATCCAATGTACATGGTGGAACTACTAGATGAAATCATAAAGAGGGAAACCAGATTTGGCGAGGCCAGAATGGTGCAATGAGGATCGTAAAGCTTCCCCACCCTGCAAGCTTTCTGAAGAAACTTTGATATCAAGGGCAGAGGAGGATAAGCATAAAGAAGACCAGGAGGCCAAGCATGAATCAGTGCGGCTCTGGGGGCTTACACTTGAGGGGGGTTAAGAGCTAATTACTTGCTGCATTTTGCGTTGGAAGGACATGCAAATAGATCGCAGCAAAGATGACCCCACTTTAGAAATATCTGCTCCGCCACTGAAGGATTTAGAGACCACTCATAAGGCATCAGCATAGATCTGCTGAGACTGTCCACTAGAATGTTGGACTGTCCCAGAATGTGTGTTGCCACCAGAAAACGTCCGGTGGAGTTCGCCTATTCCCACACTCTCATGGCATTGTGACAAAGGGGGAAAGATCTGGTTCCCCCATTTGTTGATGTACCAGACCACCAACATGTCTGTCTGGATAGCAACCGTCCCTAGAAGAAGATGGACATGAAAGGCCTGGAACACAAGACGCACTGCCCTCATCTCCAACACGTTAATATGCAAACTGGTCTCAGATGGGGACCACGTGCCTTGAACTGTCCTTCTCGAGCAATGCCCCCTCCACCCTAGCTGGGAGACAGCCGTGGTCACAGTGGTCTTGGGAAAGGATGGGAGAAAGGGACATCCCCTGACTAGGTCCAGGGAATGCATCCACCACTTAAGAGAATCCCTGCACACCCGGGAGATTCAAACAGGATGAGAGAGCTAAGTGAGACCATTGAATGGCAAGAGGCCACTGAAGAATCCATATGTGAAGGCGCAATAAGGGTAGCAGGTCGATCGTGGCTGCCATAGACCCCAATGCCCTCAATACTGTTTCTGCTGTTGGAGACTGGGCTTGAAGGACATACAGACCATATAACTTCAGGCTGTGTATCCTGCCTGGGGTAAAGAAAACTTTCATCTGGATAGTGTCCAACTGAGCCCTAATGAAGTCTAAGATCTAAACAGGCCAGCGACGACTTGTTGAAATTGATGGAGATGCCCAGTCTATCTGCTAGTCAAAGAAATTAATCCCTGGCTTGGCAAAGCTGATGCTTAGAAGGGGCAGCAAAGAGCCAATCATCCAGGTAAGGGAAGACCTGAATACCCTGAAGCCTCTGGTGAGCCGCTACTACTGCCATCACCTTGGTGAACACCCAGGGGGCTGTGGTGAGACCAAAGAAAAGGGCTCTGAACTAATAGACTGGCTCCTAGCCGGAAGTGGAGAAACCTCCAAGAGCACCTGTCCATCTTGATATGATAGTACATGTCCTGGAGGTCAATTGAGCACATTCAGTCGTTCGCCTGCAGGTAGGGCAGGATAGACTGAAGTGTGACCATCCGGAATTTCGCCTTGGCCACTGACAGGTTCAAAGTGGATAGATCCAAAATGGGTCTTAGGTCCCCCGTTTTCTTTGGCACTAAAAGGAACCTGGAATAAATACCTGATCTGGATTGGTCGAGGAGGACAGGTTGGATGACTTGTTTGTAGCAGCTTTCCTATTTCTAGAGCTGCTTCCTCCCTTTGCATGGGTGAGACGTCTGACAGGTGTTTTGGTGGTAGATGTGGCTAGATGAATGGGATGGAACAGCCTCTGGATATGATTTGCAACACCCAATGATCTGTTGTTATGGACTCCCATGCTACTGGGTGTAGCGATAACCGACCCCCCGGCTGCCTCCAGAGATGAGCAGTTGGGGAGCCCTTCACGGCTGCTGTGGGGGTCTGTCCGAAAACGGTTCATGAGACCCAAAATTTCTCAGACCCCCTATACCTCTAGGATGGCATCTACCAAAACTCCCTCTGCCTCTAGGGAAAGGTGAGTCCTGGGTGTCTTGGGAAAATGCCTAAGACTTCCGGAACCACATCTTCTTCATTCCTTGCTGATTCCTAGAAAAGGATTTTTGAGGGGAGGAGAAGCAGATCCCAACAGCAGACAGTGTCCTCCTGTCCTTCTCACTCTGAACCGAAGGTCTCGCGTTCTGACTTCCAAACCAGGGAAGAACCATCGTACGGGGCATTGGTAAACAAAGCCTTAAAGGCTTCTGAGAACTAACAAAGCCAGAGCCAGATGTGGCACCTGACGGCAACGCCTGTACCAACCACCCTAGCAGCTCCCTTCGTGCCATGAGGAGATGCATGGATATATTAGTTACTGACTTCAGAGTGGCTATATAATCAGAAAACGTCTTCTTGTCTTCCACCGACATGGACTCGGAGGTCAACTCAGTGATTTCCTTGACTAAGTCTCGCTGCAGCCGAATCACATGTGCCATGTAATTCAGCACTCTTAGGGAAAATGTTGATGAAGTATACACCCACTTCCCAAACCGGTCCATCGTTCCTGACTCTCAGTCAGGAGGATAGACCTTAGAGCTCTCCTGCGCAAGCTCTTTCTTAGTGGCAGCTGCCACAACCAAAACATCAACCAGGGACCCTTTATTACAGCATGTCCTGCCCGAAGGGGGGCTAAGGACTTTATCAGGGTGCTTAGGGATAGGCTTCACCGTGTCCAGTTCCTTCCACACCCGAGATGTTATCAGATCCACTAAAGGATCAGTGGGAGGGAACACCGAGGAAGTAGCTAGGCCTGTGCCAAATGCCTTGAGGAACATTGATTCGTCCAAGGTTGTTTTTTGGGTAGACCCCCCCCGGCGTAGGAGTTCCATGATGTCTCCAAAGGAGACATCCTCGGGGGTGATCGGGGGGAACCTTCCCCTTCCTCCAAATCAGTGTGCCTCCTTTTACATGTCCATTTGCGAGGGACCTCCTCAGTGGGAATCTCTGGGGAGGGCTCGCCAACGTCCTGCTTCCTCACGGGAGCTTCCTGAAGCAAAACGGACACAGGTTGTCCCAGCGATGATAAGATGGTCGGGACCGTACCCAAAACAGAGGGAGTCGAGACGGAGTCTGAGGACAAGATGGTCAAGGGTCTCGACGACACCGAGAGAACCCTCTCCACCACATCAAAGGCTGAAGGAGAACGGACATCCTGAGAAGTGTTAGTCGCAGCCGTTCCCCTCTGACCTGACTGAAGAGTCGGAGTTGAGACTCCAGGAGCCAAGATACCGAGGGGAATACAGTGCTCCAGCACACTAGGAGCCGACAGCACCCCCTTGGATCCAGCCCGAGGCTACGGCTCTAAGAGCTTGGATCCGACCCAGTCGGATCCAACACACTCAAGACAACGGTCGGTGTCGAAGTAAAAGGTACCATCGGCAACAACCTCTCAACCCAGAGGGTCATCATATTCAGGGGCTCTGAAACCGAAGGCCAGATCAGAGGAGTGATCGAAGTAAAGAAAGACTGTGAGCTCGCCCCTCCAGAGGGAAAAGGGGCAGGCAAGACCTCCATCTGATTGGATGCATATAAACCTCTGCATCATCTTATTCATCTCTGCTTCCCTGATGCTACGGGATGAAGCCACCAACACCAGTCTACAGTGCCGGATAGGGGAAGCCCATATGGGCAACCGGATCCAGGATTCCTCCGGCTCCGAGGAGAACCCAGGAGAATGGAGCCGGGAAGACCCAGGTCTGATTTCAGGCCTAACATTCAGCAGCTGGCCAGCCGGAGCCGAGCGGTCAGGAGACTGCTTCCTCTACCTGTCCTTCCTAGACATCTCCCCTTCCCTGGACCTCTTGGCAAATGTTTGAGTCCCAGAGAACAGGGAAGAGGTAGACATTGATGCTGCACCTGACGTGGGGGAAATAGGGGCTACAGTCCCCAAAGAGGGAAGTAGGACCTTGAGGATGAGCTTCTCCCTCCAGTCCTTCAGTGCCTTAGGATTAAACCCAGCACAGATAGGGCAGGAGGTTTGTAGGTGGGCCGCCCCCAGACACACCACGCCCAGAGTGTGGCCATCGGCTGGTGAGAGCTTATGACCACACTCCGTGCACTTTCTGAAACCTAGTTTAGGGGTTTCAGCCATGTCCCTAAACAGAACCTGAACACACACACACACACACACACACACACACACACACACACACTCTCCCACAAAAAAAAAAAAAAAAGAACAGATGGAAAAAGGGAGAAGTTTTTTTTCCCCCCGACTGCACAGGCAGGATAGATAGTAAAGCTAGGAAGAAATATTAGGGAGGGAAGCAAAAAGTGCAAAAATACACTCACTAATCCCAAATGACTAGCTAAGACCTTGGACCATGATGCTTGCTTTTCCAGGGGAAAACAAGATCTGAATGGAGGAAGGAGACATGGGGCATTATGGGCAAGGGGAGGAGCTTGGAGCTCAGATCAGATGCTGGATATGCGTCTGTGTCGGATACGATACAGATCCGTAACCCACAGGTTGAAGATCAAATGAAGTCAACTACTTCATATCAAATTCTAAACCTGTGTTCTAAAGTTCTGCTGAGCCTCTTCCTAACTTATTATCTTCTCTTTCTAGATATTTGTTCCCAATAACCTGGTTTCTTTGCTAATTCCTTCCATTTATTTCCATCAGCCCCGTGCCACGTGTCCAGACAGACTCCCATAGAGAATAGTGGGGTTCCAGAAACAATCTATTGCAAGGAAAAACATATGTCTACTAGGAACACTGCTCTCTTTACTGTAGGTGGAAGGTAGACTGAAAGATCCTAAGGATCCTGTTTTGAAAACAGTGCTTCAGCTGGAGCAGCAGATAGAAAATTCCAACTCTGCTCTAGAACTTGCAAAGAGCTTACCTTCACAGAAAAAAATGTGTGGCTCTAACACTACAGTTCCTTCAAAAATACACTATGAAAGCTCAAGCAATCTTAAGCACTAATGCCGGTAAAAGACAACAACCGACACACACAGCTTCTATCATTAACCAACCAAAAATCCATCACTCAGATTGTTTTCTTCATGATACTAATTCCTGAACAGACTAGCGCAAAACTTCGAATGTTCTAATATCAACCCCCTATTCATCGAAAGCTGAAATTATCGAAGCAACAGAAAAAAGTACAGTTTTGTACCTACCATAAATGTAGATGTTCGAAGATCCACATTGCTGCAGTCCTTACATATGGGTAGTCCGCTGTCCTCGGTCGGCCCGAATACCAAAGTATAAAGCTGACGTCGGTCATGGGCGCTCAGATCTGACATCAGAGCGTCAGGGTATTAAAGCGCATGACCGACGTCATATCCTCAGTCTTTTCTTGCCCCAGATGTCAGAAGGCCCTAAAAAGAAAGGTCACAGCCAAAAATAGAATACTTCCCAAAAAGCATGTACAAATAACAGCTACCACCCAAATCATACAACCATTCCAAACTACAGAGGGGAAGGAGGGAGGGTAAATTGGACTGCAGCAATGTGGATCTTCGAACATCTACATTTATGGTAGGTACAAAACTGTACTATGTTCTTCATCTCACATTGCTGCAGTCCTTACATATGGGTAGAATCCCAAAGCAGAGGTAAAGGGAGGCTGGCAAAATCATAAAGCATTGGGAGCTGCCAAAATGCCCTGTAAGATTGCAGTGGCAAATCCAGCCCTAGATTTGGAATAAAGAGGAAGGTGGTAATGTTTAGAAAAAGTATGCACTGAACTCCAAGTAGCTGCTTCCAAAATATCTTTAGTAGCTACTCCCCTTAAAAAAGCTGTAGAGGTGGCAGTAGCCCTAGTGGAGTGAGGTCTGATTCCAGCCGGAATCTCCTTACCATGATGAGAATAACAAAAAGCAATACAAAAGCCAATCCACTTAGAAATAGTTTGTTTTGAAACAGGTTTCCCCTGAGAACCCAAAGCAAAAGAAACAAACAACTGCTGAGACTGCCTGAACCCTTTAGTCCTGTTCAAATAATAACGCAACTGCCTGTGAATATCCAAAGTGTGCAAAATTTTCTCCCCTTTATTTTGGGGATCTGCATAAAAAGTAGGCAAATGAATTGATTGGTTCAAGGCCACATTTGAAACCACTTTAGGCATAAAAGTAGGATTAGTACGCAGAGATACCCTATCCTTATGGAAAATTAGGAAGGGTTCAACTGCCATAAGAGCCTGTAATTCAGAAACCCTTCTAGCAGACGTAATGGCCAACAAAAAAGCAGTCTTCCAAGACAAAAACTTTAACTCAGCAGTAGCTGCAGGTTCAAAAGGAGGTAAAGTAAGTTTTTCCAACACAAAATTGAGATCCCAGGCAGGAGTAGGAGCTCTACGTGGGGTCTTATGTTCTTTGCCCCTCTAAGAAATTGCTTAAACAAAGGATGAGAGAATAATGGAGGGTCACAGTCATAGTGAGCAGAAATGGCTGCAGCATGAACTTTTATAGAGGAGAAAGACAAACCCTTGTCTAATAATTCTGTAAGATATTGAAGAGAAACACTTAAATCAGGCCTGGAAACATCAAAGCCCTTTGTTTTGCTCCAAATTAAAAATCTCCTCCATTTATCAGCATAAACTTTCCTTGTACTAGGCTTTCTGGCCTCCAAAATAACATTCAAAACTTGTTGTGGAAGCTGCGACCCTCCAGGTTCTAGAACAGAATATGCCAGGCTGTTAGATGCAGGGACTGAATCCTGACACTGAGGAAATGATTGCCCTCCTGTGACAAAAGGTGCGGAATCGAAGGCAAAGGCCATGGAGGCTCCCGTACTAAACTCCTCAGCAGAGGGTACCAGTGCTGTCGAGGCCAATCTGGAGCTATTAGAATCATGGAGGGCTTGTCTTGTCTGACCTTCAAGAGTACCTTGGGGAGGAGAGGCAGAGGCGGAAAGGCATAGACGTGAAGATTGCTCCAACTGAATGATAGAGCATCCACTTTCCAAGATGTGGGATGAAACATTTTTGTGCAAAACTTTGGCAACTGGAAGTTTAGTGGAGAAGCGAACAGATCTATGTCTGGAGTTCCCCATACCACTGTCAATTTCCGAAATACATGAGGATCCAATTTCCACTCGTGGGGATCCACTATCTGTCTGCTCAAAACATCTGCTAAGGAGTTCTGTGCTCCTGGTAGAAACCTTGCCTGAAGATTGAGGTGTAAACTGAGAGCAGTCTCCCACAAAATCATTGCTTGCCTGCAAAGAGGGTACGAATGGGTTCCCCCTTGCTTGTTGATGTACCACATGACAGTTGTGTTGTCTGTTTGAATCAAACACTTGCCCTGGGTGAAGTAAATCCTTGAAAGCCATCAATGCAAATTGGACTGCTAACATCTCCTTCAAGTTGATATGTAAATGTTGAAGTCTGGCAGGCCATGTGTCTTGAACCCATTTTCCATTGAGGTGTGCTCCCCAAGCCTTGTCCGAGGCATCTGTCGTTAAAATCTGACTCGCCTCTGGTCGGGTCACAGAGAGTCCCTTGTTTAGGTGACATTCCTGAGCCCACCATAAAAATTCCTTTTGAATGCAAGGTATTATTTGAATGACAGTGTCCAGATCTTGGCAGTGTTGTGTCCATACATTTTGAGATACCATTGTAGCTTCCTCATATGCAGTTTGGCATTGGGAAGCACCAGAATACAAGATGCCATGAACCCCAAGGCTTGAAGGACTGTCCTTGCAGTCAGCCTGGACCGTAGAGACAATTGATGGAAGTAAAGAGTAAGGTTCTTTTGCTTGTCCGGGGTCAAAAAAGCCATCTGGGAAGCTGTATTCAGTCTCACACCCAGAAAGCACATTTCCTGAGAGGGTACTAGACTGGACTTTGTTTCGTTCACAGAATACCCTAGGCACCTTAACACTGCCATCACATACTGTAGATGATGAAGAAGTTCATACTTGTCTTGAGCAAGAATCAGGCAATCGTCCAAATAAGGATAAATTTGTATTCCTCTTAACCGTAAGAAGGCTATCACTGGAGCCAGAACCTTTGTGAACACCCTGGGCGCAGTAGATAAGCCAAAGGGCAATGCAGAGAACTGATAATGTAAAGTCCCAGCCCGAAAACGCAGGTACCTCCTGCAACTGGGCCTGATAGGAACATGAAGATAAGCCTCTTTGAGATCCAGAGTTACCATCCAGTGATCTTTGCCCAACAGGGGTAGAAGTTGTTGCAACGTCAACATTTTGAATTTTGGAATGTCTAGGTATGTGTTGAGGATAGATAAATCCAAAATCGGTCTCCAAGTGTTTCCTTTCTTTGGTACTAGAAACAGGCGAGAATAAAATCCTAGGCCCACTTCTGACAGAGGGACCTGCTGTATAGCCCCCATTTGAAGAAGTAAAGAAATCTGCTTGTGAGCCTCTACCCTTTGCTGAGGAGGAACGTCTGGCATGCCTTTGAAAGGAGGCAATGTATGGAAATAAAACTTGTAGCCTCGGTCTATAATGTCCAACACCCATTTGTCCTGGGTGACTAAAAGCCAGTTTTGCTTGAAGAGTGCCAACTTTCCTCCCAAAGGAGCTGCCAGACAGGAAGAATCTGGCAGCTGAAAATGCAGGTCATTGGGCCTGTTTACGAAAGGACTGGCCCCTGCCCTTACCTGTAGATTGTGCAGGTGAACTCCACGTTCTAGGCCTGAAAGTACTCTGAGCTCTGCCCCTACCACGTCTAGATCTACCCCTAGACTGTGAATCAGAAGAAGGATAAGCCCATCCCTTAGTAGGCCAATTCCTGCTAAACTTAGGAGGCTGCACCTGCAAAAAATCTTTAACAGTCTGCATAGACTTAGCCTTGTCTTCCATTTTCTTCAAGACAGACTCCACAGGAGAACCAAACAAAACTTCAGACTGTAAAGGAGCATCCAAAATTCTAGTTTTAACATGCTCTGACAAATTCTGATCCTTAAGCCAGGCGTGCCTCTGAATAACTGAACCAGTGGCAGCCACCCTGGAAGAAGCCTGTAAAGCATCGAAACCACACTGCAAAGAATGCTTACCCACCTGTTCAGAGGCATGTACCAAATCCTGTAATTCTTTACACTCTATGCCCTCTGCCAAAGCATCCACTTTAGATTTTAGTTGAGTAAGGAGAAAATTCTGATACTTCAACATATGAAACTGGCAATTCAAAGCCCTCATTGCTAAAGTGGAAGAGGTATACACTTTCTTACCCCATCTATCCAAAGCTCTAGCATCTTTATCAATAGGAACTGGATTCTTTACAACAGAAGCCCTGACACCCTTAGGTCCCTGGCTAATAGTTTCTGGGTTAGCCCTTGGACTCTTATACAGATATTTATGAGCCTCAGGTACTCTGTAATACCTGTCAGGCTTAACTGGCGCAGGAGGCAGAGAGTCTGGATTAAGGGAAGCCTCGGAGAAAACGTCTTGAACAACATCCAAAACAGGAGGTATAGCCAAGGGCCTATGTTGTGGCAAAAACAAAAATTCCCTAAGCCTCTTTCGGGAATCTGAGAAATCCTGACCTTCCCATTTAAAATGTTCCCTCATAGAATGCAGGGTTTCTGAAAAAGAAAAATCCTCTGGAGGAGAAGCAGAAGGAGTGGAATCCTCTGCGTCTGAATCAGAATAAGGAGGAAAATCCTGAATGTCTTCAGCCGAAGACTCTGAGTAATCTGAAGCCTGCTCCAAACTTTCCACCTCTGGCTCCACCCTAGGCCTCTTATCAGGAGGGGGCATAGAACCTCTGATTAAAGAAATTAAATATTCTGCCATTTTAAGCATGTGTTTTTTAGGCACAGAACCTGCAGAATTAGGACTGACACCCGTGGAAGACAAACCAGGCCTGCCTTTGGAAGGAGCCTTAGATACAGAAGGAGAAGGCCTAACCACCTTAGGCAAGGAAGGGAGAACAGCAACCTGAGAGGCCCCCTCAGCCTGACCTGACTCCTGAGAGGCCACATCTTGCAAAATTAAAGCCTCCCCCTGAGACTCAACTGAAACCTCGGCTGGATCCACAGATTCCACCGTAGTTTCTAAAGAACCGGCGTCCGGAACGGACGACTCATCCTGCCTGGACTTTAAAGATTTGTCTTTGCGCTTCTTCGCGGTAGCGGGCGTCGGAGGATCCGACGGCATATTATAATTACACCGCTTACCGAAGACAAGCCTAGCAATCTAACCTCGTTTAATGGTGCGCTTATTAAACCTAGCACAAAAGCGACACCCGACTACGTCGTGCTCAGGTCCCAAACAAGGAATACAAAGAGAGTGGTAATCCCTATGCGGTATCTGTTTCCCACAAGAAATACAATTATTCACTTTTTCTGACATTCGGAATTAACTGAGGCAAGAAAAAACAAAAATATTCCCCAACGGGGTACTTAGCCCAACTTGGTTTTGGTCTGAAACTCAGAATACGAAAATTTCAGAACGCCGAACGGCACTTGCAAACGCTGCTTCTGCATCGGACCATGCGGCAAAAAAGACTGAGGATATGACGTCGGTCATGCGCTTTAATACCCTGACGCTCTGATGTCAGATCTGAGTGCCCATGACCGACGTCAGCCTTATACTTTGGTATTCGGGCCGACCGAGGACAGCGGACTACCCATATGTAAGGACTGCAGCAATGTCAGATGAAGAACATCTAATTTTTTCCTAGGGAAAGAATTCGGTTGTCCATTTCTGTTGCTTCGGTATTTTCAGCACTGTGGTGGAAAATTACGGGTCAGGTTCAGGCAAGTGTGCGACTGATTGCGGGTTAGGTTACTTAGGGTTAGGGTGCGGGTTAGGTATGTGTGCGATTCTGTGGACATGAGGGTTAGGGAGGGTTAGGTGAGTTAGGGTTAGGGCGCGGGTTAGGTATGTGTGCAAGTGTGTGGACGTGAGGGCTAGGGCGGGTTAGGTGAGTTAGGGCGCGGGCCAGGTAAGTGTGCGATTGTGTGGATATGAGGGTTAGGGTGGGGTATGTGAGTTAGGGTGCGGGTGAGGTGAGTGTGCGATAGTGACGGACCTTAGGGTTAGGGTTTGGGTTAAGGTAAGTGGATAGTTAGTGGTGTGTGTATAGTTTAGTGTAGGGTTAGGTGTAAGATTTTAGGTGTATGTGTGGATTGCTGTTTGTTTGGTGTGCTTGTGTTGTGTGTATGTGTTTTGGAAGAGCAAATTTTTTCCCTAGGAAACAATTCGCTGTTCTGTATGTTCCATGTTTTCAGCTTTCGCTGAATAGGAGTCGATATTAGAACATTCAAAGTTTTGAAACTTCGATGTTCTAATATAGACCCCAAAACTACACAAGTATAGTCAACCATCTGCTTCATGCTCAGAAGGAACCAGTCTACCTCTTCCGTGTGGCAGACAAGACCAAGCACTTGCAAAAGCATCTCTCTAGCAACAAACTATAGAAATGATGCCCAAAAGTATAGTCTTAGCTGGCACAAGGAAGCACCTAAAACATATATTTATTTGACACTGTCTACAAAGTTAGTGACTTAAAAAGTAAACTAATGTGTAACTGTAATGTACTGCAAACAAATGTACTATTTACACATACACTACAGTATTCTCTTGTATATACTGAAAAAAGAGTTATGTACTTACCATAACTTGGCATCTGTGTTATCCTATGTCAGTATTCATCACGCTTAGGTCTTGGGTCTGACATCAGATCTGAGCTGGCAACTTTTTAAATAGCTTCTAGGCTCGAGATCCTCACATGCCCAGAATCCCTTGCTGCCCTCTAATCTCTCAGATTGAGTTTGCCCGAAGCTAGACAGCAGCTAAGGAAGACCCTGACCACCAGATAGGACATCCCCACATCCTCTAGAACTAACAAGACGGGGGACGGAGGGAGGGAAAATGATGAATAGTGCCAAAGGATAACGCAGATGCCAAGTTATGGTACGTACTTAACTCTTTATCTGATGTTATCCATGTCACTATTCCTCAATCTTGGGTCAGAGTCCCCAGACACCCTAAATTCTGGGTGGCCTCATGGAAGGACATGCGGGAGAACTGTGGAGCCAAAGGAAGCCCTGTTCCTTTAGACAATGTCAAGTTTGCAGTGATTAACAAAGATATGAGGAGAAGACCATGTGACTGCTGCACAAATGTCACCTATGGAATGACGGGTAAGACAGGCAGCTGACGTTGCCATTGACCTACTGGAACCAGCTCTGACTGGTCCTGATAAAAATAAACTTCTGGATGAATAAGCAAAGGAAATGCACATCAAAATCCAATGGGAGATAGTTACTTTGGATATTGCCTGACCCTTCCTGTTAACAGAAACTGCCACAAACAGCTGGTTAGATATGTGGAAACTCCTTGTCCTGTCTAATTAGAGACATAGTTATCTATGCACATTTAGCATATACAAGAGATATTCCTGTTTATTAGCAGAATTTGGAATGGAGACTGGCAATTGGATTGACTGGTTCAAATTTGCTTCTGTGGCCACCTTAGGCATGAACAAAGGGTTGGTTCACAGGTCCATTCTGTCTTTAGGGAAAACCATGAAAGGCGGTTTGATAGAAAGAGCTTGCAATGCCGAAACTCTTTCAGCTGACGTTATGGCTACAAGAAATGTCATCTTCCAAGACAAGAATTTGATATCACATGTGGCGGCAGGCTCGAACAAACTCTGTGTGAGAGACTGCAGCAAAAAGCAAAGGTCCCAAGGAGGGGAAGGATCCTTGACAGGAGTTTGGAGCAGAAAAAAACCCTTTAAAAAGGCTTACACAAACGAGAGTTGAAGGCAAGTTCCTTGCAAACATGGAAGCTGGAAATAGCTTCCAACTGCGCTTTGATTGTCAAGAAGCTAGCTCCATCCTGAAACAGCAAAGCCAAGAAGAGTAAGACATCTGATATGGAAGCCAAAGCCGAATCGAGACTGGGCTGCCTAACCCAAATAGAAAACTGTTTCCACTTACTGGCATAGATCTTTCTAGTGGAAGCCTTCTGAGAGGCCAGGAAAATGTACTTAACAGGAGAAGGTAGCCTGGGCTGATACAGGATTACTGGAAGTGGACAAACCATGATGTCTGACAAAGCATCTCTAGGTTGGGAATCGGAAGCTGAGAGGTATGGGAAATTAGATCTGGAATGGGATCTAGTACCCAAGGGGGATACTTGAAATGAGACTGAAGAAAGGGGAACCACAACTGTCAAGGCCAAAAGAGGGCGATGAGCATCAAGGTGGCCTTGAGGCAATTCTGAAGTACTCTGGGAATGAGAGACAAGGAGGGATAGGCATAAAGTAGACCTGAGCATCCCTGTGGGACTTCCTGTTTGGGGGAATCAGGGTGAAATATTGGCTGCATTTGTGGTTGCAACGGGAAGCAAACAAATTGCAACTCAGCTGACCCCTGTGAAGAAAGATCTCTTTCGCCACCAAAAGATTCAAGGACCACTCATTAAGACTCAGAATTGCCCTGCTGAGTCTGTCTGTCAGCATGCTGGACTCCACAGTAATGTGCATTGCAATGAGAAAGCACCCCAAGGACATCACCCACTGCCACACTCTCATAGCCTCGCGACTAAGCAGATATGGACATGTGCCCTCCTTTCTTCCTGATGTACCACACAACATCCACGTTGTCTGTGTGAACTGCAATGGTACCTGGAGGAAGGCAGTCCTGGAAGGCTTGCAACATGAGGAGAATTGCCCTCATCTCCAGGACATTGATATGCAGTTTAGTCTCTGCTTCAGACCACATGCTTTGGACCGTTTGTCCCTGAAAATCCTCCCCAACACAACAGAGAAGTGTCTGTGGTCACTGTTGTGCTGGGGGAAGGAAGAGAGAATGGTCTGCCTGCTAGGATGTCAGGAGACCAGCTACACCAAAGGAGATGATGCCTGCACATTGGTGTTAAGCGGATCAGGGTTGACACTGGATGAATTAGGGAAGACCACTGAACCACTAGAGTCCACTGCAGCACCCTCATGTAGAACTTGGCTAACGGCACTAGATAGATCACCACTGCCATGGACCTTAAGGCCCTGAAAACAAGGTGGGCCTGGGATGAGACAGGTTGAGAAGACATTGAACATGAGATCTGATTAGATGTACCCGACGGAGTGGCAGAGCTGCAGTCTCTGATACAGTGACCAACTGAATCCCGATGAACTCCAGATTTTGAGATGGAGAGAGGCTGGATTTGGGGAGGTTGACTGTAATGCCTAGCTGGTCGAAAAGTTGTAGTCGGTATTAAGAGGCCAGACAATGCTTTGTGGGAGCTATGAAGAGCCAATCATTGAAACAGGGAAACACTTGGAATCCTTGCAGTCTCAGGTAAGCTGCGACCACTGCCATGCACTTGATGAACACCCAGAGGGCTGTAGTGAGACCAAGGGGCAGGGTCCTGAACTGGTAGTGATTGGCCCCTACTCAAAAGTGGAGATGGCTCCTGGAGCACCTGTAGTATGAGTCCTGGAGATCTACAGAGCAGATCCAATCGTCCTTGTGCAACAAAGGCACGATGGACTGGATTGTGACCATCTGAAACTTGGACTTCTTGAAAGAGAGATTGAGTTTTCTGAGGTCCAGGATTGGAAGCAGGTCCCCCGTCTTCTTTAGTACCAAAAAGAAGCAAGGCTACATTCTGGGTACTTGTTGTCCTGGGGGACTTCTTGGATGGCTCTCTTTCGAAGAAGCTTGAGCCTTCCTTCCTGAGCTAGCTCCCTCTGATGGAGTGGTGCATTGTGGAGGTATCTCCTGACTGGAGAAGATTGGGAAAAGGGACTGGAATAACCCCTGGAAATGATGTTTAGCACCCAACGACCTTTGGTAATACTTACCCAGTCCAAAGGGTGCAAAAACAAATGACGCCCGACTGCCACCAGGTCAGGACACTCAGGCAGCTCTTCAGAAGCGCTGTTGGGGCTTCTCGGAGAAGAGTTCCCTGGAGCCCTAATTTTGCACACCCCCTCTGCCCCTGGGGTGGCATCTGACATTGAACCCTCTCCCCCGACTTCTGGAGGAGGGTTAATTTTGAGTTTCCTGGAAGACAGACTGCGACTTGCAAAACCACATCTTTCTAGCCCCTCGTTGCATCTTGGAAAAGGAGCTTTGAGGGGTGGAAAACCTGATTCCCACAGCTGACAAAGTCTTGCCCTCCTGCTCACTGCGGGTGAGAGTCTCTTTGACCAAAGGGGCAAACAGGGTAGAACCTTCGAAGGGGACGTTGGTGAAAAATGCCTTAAAGGACTCTGCAAATTTGCAAAGGCTTAGCCACGCATGACGATGAATAGCGATGCCTGTGCCAGATGCTCAAGAGGCTCCTTCCATCACAATAAGCCTTATTGATGAATTGGTGCTGGCAGCTACCACTTTTGCATCGACTGGCACACCTTTTGACCAGAACTGCTTGTCAAAAGGGGGACTAAGAAATCTGTCAGCACTTTTGGGAACAGGCTCCACAGTATCTGGCTCCTTCCATGCCCTGCCAGCAATAAGGTCTACAAGTTTATCTGCGGGGGGGGGGGACTCAGGAGGTAGATGGCCCATCCCAAAAGCCTTCAGAAAGATGGACTCCTCGCAGTACAGGGGGGAGGAAAAAACAATTGCCCTTAAGCTTAAGGATTTCCAAGATGTCCCCAAAGGAGACATCCTTGGGCGGAGACCTGGGGAAGCCGTCCACTTCACTGAGGTCCATATCCTCAGTGAGAGACTTAGCAGGGAGTCCAAGTGCTTCCTTTACATGATCTCTTCCGAGGAACCTCCTCCAGGGGTGACTTGGGGAAGGATTCAGAAGAGATGGGTACCCCAAGTAGGGCACCTCCCACCTGAAAGCTGGTTCGAGAGGGCTGACCTGGGACAAGATGACTGGGGTCAGCAAGGTGGGGTTGGGATGGTCCCTGGAAGGCCAGGGAGAAAACTCTCTGGGAGGAAAATGTCCTCTCTATGCCCAGAAAGACGAAGGACTGGACAATGCCCCATCCACACTCCTGGCAGGAAGGCCCACCTGGGAAGAAGGACCAGAGCAGGCCAGAACCGCCATACCTCCAGATAGTACCAGCCCTGAGTAATCAACAGCCATAGCACCAAGGGGAAGAGACCGGTCTGAAAAAAACAGATCCGAAATCCCCGTCCAAGGACTCCTGGGCAACCACTCAGGTCCGGGACTCTGCCTTCCCAGTGGGAGGCCGAACAGAAGCAGTCAGGGACTCAGAAAGAATAGGGACAGAAAGGTGTCCAGGAATCCCCATCTCACTCCCTGTATGATCCAGGGCCAGAAAGTCTGAAACCAACCCGGTCGGATGAGGAGAAGACAATGAGGGGGTAGGAGATGGCTCCTTAGCTGGATGAGCAGGGGACACAAGATGCCCCAATTCAATCTGAGCCTTGAGAAAGGATCTCATTATCCTGTCCAAATCGGAAGGGAGTAAACTCCTGGAGGATCTAGAGGAGGCGGAGGACCTAGCCAGGGATGGGTGTCGAGATCCTGAGAACCTCCCTCTAAGGAACGACTTTTGTGTTTGGAGACAGAAGAAGACTACCCCAAGCCAGAACATGAGGGGGAATCCTGGATAACAATAGTGGGATCCAACACTGATTCTGAATCCGACCTCTTCAGATGCGATGACAAGGTAGGATCCAATAACCTGGATCCCATATGTCTTGGATCTGAGGAAATCAAATCCGTGGCTGGCCCAGATCCAACCGGATTTGAAGTGCTTGACCAGAAGCCTTGGATCCATGGAAGTCATGGGTCTTAGGATTCAAGGGCTTCGGATCCAACTGCGAGGAGGCTGGGGCTGGATCTGATGTACTATGATTCAACACCCTCTCCTTTTTGGAAGAGGAAGACCCCAGAGGCAGGGGGGGGTCTTCCTTTTGTGCTCTGAGGGTCCAGGCTTGGCAGGGAACTGAGCTAAGGGACCCCCTTGAGCCAACCTTTTCAAATGTAGTTTGTTTTTGTGCTTGACCAAAACCCTGGGGGTGAATGTGGCACAAATTTCACATTCAATTTCCAGGTGGTCGGCACTCAAACAATAAATGCACTCCTCATGCGAGTCAGAAACAGGCATTTTCTGACCACACAAGGACACCTTTTTAAAACCAGATAGCTTATCTTACATGGCCACCTGCAATCGAAAGGACAAGCACACTCAGAGTCATTAGAACCAGCACTAGCAAAAAAAATGGGAGAAACAGACCGATGCACACACACAGGGTGGGGCTAAAACTAACTATACCAATAACTACTCTAAACACAACTGCAAAAATAACAAATTCCTGACAAAATAAACTGTTGAAAGAAAACTACTTATCCCACACAGGAACTCGAGCCAAGAATAAGTGACTGGAGCTAAGCCCTGCAAATAAGATCTGAGGGGTTAGAGGGCAGAAAGGGATCATGGGAGTGGGAGAAGTTCGAGCCTAGAAGCTGTCTAACAAATTGCTAGCTCGGATCCGATGTCAGATCCAAGACCCAAGAGTGAGAAATTGTGACATGGATAACATCAGATCAAATAAAACAGCATTACTTAAATTTGGACCCAGCATGCAAAGTTTTCTTGTTATGTAAATTTTAAAATACACACTGGCCTAGGAGGACAGTGATAGTTAACATACAGTGTGAGAGATTTCTGCGAGACAGACACAGCATTCATATGCGTAGGGCATCTGTTTGAGGCCGGTAATCCTCTTTGTGAGGTATTTCTGCGGCCTTTCCAGTTGTTGTAGATGTCTTGTAAGGTACATACCAAAAGGGGCGTTGTACTCTATAATGGGTCTAATGAGTAATGAGTAGAGGGGAACAATGACCTCTTTTTTTCCTGGATGAGAAACCTTTTGTGATGAGGTGTGCCATGTAGAAGGATTTCCTGACTACTGTGGCGATGTGATAACCAAAGGAGAGACTACTGTCCACCTGTGTCCCAAGGTTTCTTATCACACTTTCGGTGTTAAGTACACTACTGCCTATGTGGTAGCTCATGGGTACAGAGTTTTTACCAAAGGAAATGACAATGCACTTTTTGGCATTGAGCTTGAGGCCATGACTTTGACACCGGGCATCTGTCTCAGTGAGGCCCTTTTGTAGGATGTCTACTTTATTAGGAGTTTCAATTATGGCTCCTAGTTTGCAGTCATCTGCGAACTTCGTTAGCCAAAGACCTTCTGTGTTAGCCTGTACTTCAGAAAAGTAGATACCAAACAGGAGAGGACCCAGTACTGAACCCTGTGGTACTCAACTTGTCACTGGTCTGAAGTTGGATTTGGAGTCTGCTACTTTCACAGTGTGGGTTCTGTCAGTGAGCCAGTTGGCAACCCATCTTGTGACATATGGATTAATACCTAGTTTAGTGAGTTTATCTATAATTCCAGAGTGGGGGATGGTGTCAAAAGCCTTGGCGAGATCTAGATAGGCTGTGTGAACCACCTTACCCTTGTCTACGGCTTTGGTGACTCCTTCAAAGAAGTCTATCAGGTTTAGGAGACATGATCTGCCTTTTGCAAACCCAAACTGGGTGGGGTCCACAGTTTGGAGATTACCAATGTCTTTGTTTATAAGTTCCATGATGATACTTTCCATGGTCTTGCAGACCAGGCTCGTTAGGCTAATGGGGCAGTAGTTACCGGGGTCCATGGTGACTCCCCCTTTGTGGAGTGGGATAACCGTCACTGAGCGCCATTCAGTGGGCACAAAGCCTGAGGTGAGGCTATGATTGAACATGGTGCTTAGGTGGGGTGCCAGTTCATTCTGTAGTTCATGTAGAACACAGCCTGGGATGTTGTCATGTAACAGTTAACACATTTTTTTCCTTTTCTCTAAAACCAGAATATGTGCTGGTTTTATTTTTCTATTATAAGGAAAACAAATTCTAAACCTACACTGTAAAGTTCTACTGAGCCTCTTCTACTTAATTTACTTTCCCTCTCTAAATATTTGTTCCCAATACCTTGGTTTCTTTGCTAATTTCTACCATTCATTTCCATCCTTCTCATGCCACATGTCTAGAATCCTATGGAGAATAGTCTATTGTAATGAAAACGTATGTCTACTAATAACAATGCTCTGTTTGATGTAATTCAGATGTGGAAGATGGACCGCAAGACTCTAAGGATCCTGTTTTGAAAACGATGCCTAAGCTAGAGCAGCATATAGACAGAAAATTCCAACTCTGTTCTAGACTTTGCAGTACGCACTACACAGTGTGATTAGAACATGCAGCTTCTATCATTAACCAACCAAAACTCCACCACTCAGATTATGCTTTCTTCATGATTCTAAATCCTGAACAGGCTAGCACATGCAGTCATCAGTAGCAGAAAAGTACACAAGTATAGTCAACTACCTGTTTCATGCTTAGAAGAAAGCATTCTACCTCTTCACTGTTGTATGTAAGACCAAGCATTTTCAAAAGCATCTGTCTAGCACCAAACTATAGAAATGATCCCTCAGAGCATAGGCTTATCTTGCAGAAGGAAGCACCTAAAACAGAAAGTTATGTCTTACCATAACTTCCATAACTTAGCATCTGTGTTGTCTATCTTCATTTCTTCTCATGACTGGGTGTCGGATCCGATCCTCAGATCCAGCTTGAATGCATTTTCCAGACTTGGATCCAACTCTCGAGCTCCTCCCTTACCCATAATGCACTACGCCTACCCAAGCACCTCAGATCGAGTCTGCTGACTCACCATCCACTGATAACAAGGACAGGATAGAAAGAAAGCAATTGAGGCTCAGACAAAGAACATAAGCATCCTGCAATCTTCTATAGCTCATCTAGAAGAGTAAGGCAGAGGGATGGCTGGGTGGGAAAGTGAAGAGGAATGAAGATGGACAACACGAATGCCAAGTTATGGTAAGACATAACTTTCTAATCTGGATATTGTCCTCTTCATTCCTCCTCATGACTGGATAAGAGTCCACAGCTACATGATTCCTGGGAGGCCCTCATGGAAGGATGTGCCACAGTATCTTCGAGGCAAAGGGAGTCCTGCTCCTAGATACAATATCCAATTTGAAGTGCGCAGCAAAGGTGTAACTGTTAAACCAGGTGGCTGTCACACAAATATCATCAACGGAAATTCTGGATGAAAAGGCAGAACAAGTAGCCATAGAGAAAAGGCAGAAAAAGTAGCCACAGATCTAGTAAAATGTGCTCTTGAAGGTCGAGGTAATTCTAAGCCTCTTGGAGAATAAATGAAGGTGATATAGTCAGTGTCTGGTGTAATTCAGAGGTGGAAGATAGACCGCAAGATTCTAAGGATCTTGTTTGAAACCGATGCCTCAGCTGGAGCAGCATATAGACAGAAAATTTCAACTCTGTTCTAGACCTTGCAGTACGCACTAAACAGTGTGATTAGAACACGCAGCTTCTATCATTAACCAGCCAAAACTCCACCACTCAGATTATGCTTTTTTCACGATGCTAAATCCTGAACAGGCTAGCACATGCAGTCATCAATAGTACAAAAATACACAAGTACAGTCAACTACCTGTTTCATTCTAAGAAAGCATTCTACCTCTTCCCTGTGGTAAGACCAAGCATTTTCAAAAGCATCTGTCTAGCAACAAGCTATAGAAATGATCCCTGAGAGTATAGGCTTATATTGCAGAAGGAAGCACCTAAAGTAGAAAGTTATGTCTTACCATAACTTCCGTAACTTAGCGTCTGTGTATCTTCATTTCTCCTCACTACTGGGTGCCAGATCTGATCCTCAGATCCAGCTTGGCCGCATTTTCCAGATTTGGATCCAACTCTCAAGCTCCTCCCTTACCCATAATGCACTACGCCTACCCCAGCACTTCAGATCGAGTCTGCTGATTCACCATCCACTGATAACAAGGACAGGAGAGAAAGAAAGCAATTGAGGCTCAGACATAGAATCTAAGCGTCCTGGAATCTTCTATAGGTCATCTAAAAGAATAAGGCAGAGGGATGGCTGGGTGGAAAAGTGAAGAGGAATGAAGATGGACAACATGGAAGCCAAGTTATGTTAAGACATAACTTTCTAATCTGGATGCTGTCCTCTTCATTCCTCCTCATGACTGGATAAGAGTCCCCAGCTACATGATTCCTGGGTGGCCCTCATGGAAGGATATGCCGCAGAGACAAAGGGAGCCCTGCTCCTAGATACAATATCCAATTTGAAGTGCGCAGCAATGGTGTGACTGTTAAACCAGGTGGCTGCCACACAAATATCATCAACGGAAATTCTGGATGAAAAGGCAGAACAAATAGCCATAGAGAAAAGGCAGAAAAATTAGCCACAGATCTAGTAAAATTCACTCTTGAAGGTCGAAGTAATTCTAACCCTCGTAGAGAATAAATGAAGGTGATACAGACGTGATCCATTTGGCCAGTGTGATTTTTGACACTGCTCAACCTAATTTGTTAGCAGGGAAGGCTATAAACAATTAGTCTGACTTCCTGTGATGCTTTGTTCTATGCAAATAAACACAGAGTTGTCTATGAACATCAAGGAGATGTAGAATGTACTCTTCTTTGTTGGAAAAACTGGGAAAAAATACCTGTAAATGAATGGATTGGTCAGTGTTGATTTATGTGGCTACTTTAGACATAAAACAAGGATTGGTACACAGTGAAACCCTCTCTTTGTAAAAAATGATGTATGGAGATTTGGAAAATAGTGTCTGTAGGTCAGCAATTCACTTCTCTGAAGTAATGGCTACAAAAAAGATTGTCTTTCATGACAAAAACATCAAGTCACAACTGACTGCTGGCTCAAACAGTCTCGGAGTCAAACTCTGCAATACAACTGTGATGTCGTAAGGTGGGGAAGGATCTTTAGTGGGAAGTCGCAGGAAAAATAAGAGGTTATGTACTCACCATAACGTTCCATCTGAGTAGGTATCTTCATTTGTCTACAACCTTTGGGATATGGATCCAATCTCGGATCCGAGCCGGCAACTTTTACCACAGCATAGATCCGAGCTCCTAGCTCCTCCCTTTACCCATAATCCCCTGCCAACCCTGACTGACCTCAGATCAAGTTTGCACGATATAAGCATTGTTATTGTGCCCCGGAAGGGGCTTATCCAAGACAGATCCTATATGTCAGGGGGAAGGAGGGGGGATGGTTGCAGACAAATGAAGATACCTACTCAGATGGAACGTTATGGTGAGTACATAACTTCTTAATCTGAAGTAGGAACTTCATTTGTCAGCAACCTTTGGGACAGGGTCCCCAGCTACCTGAATCCTGGATGGCCTTTATGGAAGAACATTCCAGAGCACTGCAGAGCCAAAGGACGCCCTACCTCTAGAGACAACATCCAGTTTGTAATGGCTGATAAAGGTATGAGATGAGGCCCAAGTGGCTGCGGAACAAATATCATCTAAGGGATCCCTAGATTTAAAAGCCGCCGAAGTAGCGGCGGCCCTAGTAGAATGAGCTCGGACTCCCTGAGGTGCAGGCCTTCTCGAACTCTGATACGCTAAAAGAATACAACTAGCTATCCACCATGATAGTGTAACTTTAGAAATTGACTTGCCTAAACTTGTTTTGGCAAAGGAGACAAACAACTGGTCAGATTGCCTATGACCAGCAGTTCAATGAATATAAAAACGTAATTGTCTGTGCACATCCAAGGAATGCAGTTTGTACTCTCCTTTGTTTTGGTAATGGGGAAAGAACACGGGAAGATTAATAGATTGATTAATATTAGCTTCCGAAGACACGTTAGGCAGAAAGGACGGATTGATCCTGAGGTAAACGCTATCTGGATGGAAGGCTAAATACGGAGGTTTAACACATAGAGCCTGAAGTTCAGAGACCCTTTTAGCTGAAGTAATGGCCACCAAGAAGGCCGTCTCCCAAGAGAGGTATTTAAGATCAACCATGGCCGCCGGCTCGAAAGGGGGGCTAGTCAAGGCTTGGAGAACCAAAGACAAATCCCATGGGAGTACTACCTCCCTGACCGGAGGTCTGAGAAGGAAGGTACCCTTGAGGAAAGCTTTACAAAGCTTGGAAGTAATTAGAGGGCCCGATTCATGCCCTACATGATAATGCGAAACCTCTGCCAGTTGTACCTTGACTGTAGAGCAGCTAGCCCCTTGATGAAAAAGGGTAGTTAGGAAATCCAAAACCGACATGAGAGGCGCCGTGAAAGGATCCAAGTGATGATGCTCTGCCCAGATGGAGAAACGCTTCCACTTACTTCGGTAGACTCTTCTGGTGGAACGTTTATGTGCTGCTACTAGGATGGCTTTGACTGGTGAGGAGATTCCGGGAGTCCTAATCAGGAGTGGAACTGGAGCAACCAAGCAGTCAGCTTGAGGTTGACCAGGTTGGGGGCCGGAAGACCCAGAGGGTGAGTAATGAGATCCGGGAGTGGATCCAGAATCCATGGTGGATGAATTAGGTGAGACCACCGGTACGGGAACCATGTTTGACGAGGCCAGAATGGAGCAATGAGGATCATTTTGCTCCCCAGCTGACTGGCTTTCTGTAAGAATTTCAGCATCATGGGCAATGGAGGGTAAGTGTAAAGGAGACCGGGAGGCCAAGCATGTACTAGAGAGTCTCTTGGGGACTCCCCCTGAGGGGGGATTAGAGCATAGTAACTGTTGCATTTGGTATTTGAAGGAGAGGCAAAAAGATCGCAACTGGGTTGCCCCCATTGGGCAAATATTTGTTTCGCTACTATAGGATTGAGAGACCATTCGTACGGAGTCAGAATCGAACGACTGAGCCTGTCTGCTAGGATGTTGGACCGTCCCGGAATGTGCGTTGCAATAAGAAAGCGGTTGGTGGAAATCGCCCATTCCCACACTCTCATGGCCTCGCGACAAAGAGGATAAGACCTGGTTCCCCGTTTGTTGATGTACCAGACAACCGACATGTTGTCCATTTGTACTGCAATCGTCCCAATCGGAAGAAGGCTGTGAAGTGCCTGCAACGTCAAAAGCACCGCCCTCATCTCTAGGACACTGATATGCAAAGAGGTCTCTGTGTCGTTCCACGTGCCTTGGACCATTCTGCCTGAACAGTGCCCCCCCACCACCACAAGTGAGAGGCGTCCGTGGTCACTGTGGGGACGGGGGTAGGCATCGAGAATGGTCGTCCCATGTGGAGACTCGGGGACTGGAGCCATCACATGAGCGACCCTCTGCAAGCCCTGCTTAGGGGAATAGGATGGGACAGGGGGTTGCGAGACAGGGACCATTGTACTTGGAGGGTCCACTGCAGGACCCTCATATTTAGGCGGGCTAGGGGCAGTAGAGGAATAGCTGCCGCCATGGACCCTAGAGCCCTCAGGATCAATTCCGCAGGTGGAGCAGGAAGTCTGAGAATGGCCTGGACATGCAACCTCAGGTTCTGAAGCCGATCGGGAGTCAGGAAGGCAAGCATTATTCTGGAATCCAATCTCGCCCCTATGAAATCTATTACCTGTGTAGGGACCAGAGAGGATTTGGTCATGTTGATAGTCAACCCTAGACGTGGAGCAAGGTTGAGGAAATAATCCCTGCCTGAACACAGCAGATGCCTTGTTGGGGCGATGAGGAGCCAGTCGTCCAGGTACAGAAAGGCCTGAATTCCCTGAAGCCTCAGGTGGGCTGCTATGACTGCCAAGACTTTGGTGAACACCCTGGGGGCTGATGTGAGACCGAAAGGAAGGGCCCTGAACTGAAAGTGACTGGCTCCCAGCCGGAAGCGGAGGAACCTCCTGGAGCATCTGTCCACTAGAATGTGGTAGTACACATCCTTGAGGTCTATCGAGCACATCCAGTCGTTCTCCCATAATAGGGGGAGAATAGATTGTAAGGTGACCATTCGGAACTTTTCTTTGGGTACTGCCAGGTTCAGGAGAGAGAGAGATCGAGAATGGATCTCAAGTCCCCCGTCTTTTTTGGCACCAGAAAGAACCTGGAGTAAAACCCAGATCCGAACTGATCTGGGGGGACGGGTTGGATGGCTCTTTTTTGCAAAAGCTGCTGAATTTCTGTAGCAGCTGCCTCCCTTTGATTGGGTGGTACGTCGGGGAGGCTTTTGGTTTTGGGGGTTACAATAAAAGGAATTCGGTAACCTCTGGATATGATACGAAGCACCCAGCGATCTGTTGTTATGGACTCCCACATTGCTAGGTGCTTTGAAAGACGCCCCCCGACTGCCTCCAGAGTGGAGCAGCTGGGCAACCCCTCACAGGTTCTGCGTGGGCCTCTCAGAGAAAGGTTCTCTGGACCCAAAATTTCTGGGACCCCCTCTGCCTCTTGGGTGGCGTCCTCCCTGTCCTCCTCTGCCACGAGAGGACTGGTTGTCCGGAGCAGACTGGGACTGATGCGATTTTCGGAACCACATCTTCTTCTGACCCTTTTGGTTCTTGGAAATGGAGCTCTGGGGAGCAGAGAAGCAGACTCCGACGGCAGACAACGTCTTCCCTTCTTTCTCGCTCTGGACTAAAGTGTCGCGAACGGTTTTGCCAAACAGTGCAGAACCATCAAAGGGGGCATTCGCGAATGACACCTTAAAGGGTTCAGAGAGTCAAAGTGTCGGAGCCAGGCCTGACGCCTAATTACCAGGCCGGCTCCGCCAGCTCTAGCGGCTCCTTCAGTGGCGTGAGACAAGAGCCGCATAGAGGTGTTGGAAACTGAACGTAGAGTAGACATTCGGGAGGAGTACAGTTGCTTTTCTCCTTCCGACATGGACTCTGGGGGGGATGCAGCATATTCTTTTATTAGATCTCTCTGCATCCGGATGACGTGTGCCATATAGTTCAGTGCTCTCATGGAGAAGGTTGCTGAACTAAACACCCGCTTCCCAGGCGGTACATTGCTCGAGAGTTCTTACTCGGCGGGTGGACCGCAGAGCTCTCCTGAGCCAGCTCTCTCTTGGTGGCCGCCGCCACCAACATGGCATCCACGGGGGGACCTCTGATCCAGTGGGTTCTTTCAGCAGGGGGACTCAGGATTCTATCCGGGCACTTGGGGACTGGCTCTACAGTGTCCGGCTCCTTCCAAGCCCTGGTGGAAATAAGGTCCACCAGGGGGTCGGGGGGGAGGGGACACCCAAGAGGTAGACGGCCCTGCTTCGAACGCCTCTAGGAATACGGACTCATCGGAGGAAGCCATGGGGGCAGACCACCCTCCCCTAATCCTGAGCATTTCCATGATGTCTCCAAAGGAGACATCCTCAGGGGGTGACCTTGGGGAGCCTTCCCCTTCATCTAAGTCCGTATTTTCGGTAAGGGACTCAGGTGAGTCCACGTGCCTCCTCTTACACTTGGCTTTGTGAGGGACCTCCTCGGGGGGGCTGTCCGAGGAAGACTCACCATCAATATCACATTCCAAAGGAACACCCAGAGACGGTGAAGCAGGCTGTCCCGAAGGCCGGGTGATGGGAGCCCGAACCAGCTGAGAGGGAGTGCAGGGGGGAGCTGAAGCCAGGACCAGAGGTCCGGATGCACTCAACAGTGCCCTCTCCACTGCCGCGAAAGCCGAGGGGGAGCTACTCTCGATAGGCTCCGAGAGTCGGCTCCCACTCGGATCCGAAGCGGGGACCGGATCCGGGGCCGAGACCCTCGGATCCGAAGGACCCGTGTGCTCCGACCGGGATGGAGCCGAAGTCACACAAGGTCGCTCGGATCCAAAGCTCAGCCCACGGCTCCGAGAGGTCGGATCCGACAAACTCGAGGGACCAGTCGGAGCCGAAGTAACTAGTACTGTCGACTCCGACCCACCCCCAGATCCGACGCGGCTCAGCTCCGAATGCTCCAAACCCGGGAAGCGGGACGGAGAAGGAGCAATTGGAGAACAAAATGGGGTCGAGCTCCCCACCCGGAGGGGGGGGGGGAGGCAAGAGCACTCCCATCTGCAGCTGGGCCTGGATGAACCTCCTCATCATCCGGTCCATGTCTGCATCTGACATACTGAAGGTGGACCTCGACGAGGCCACCGAGGCAGACCTAGAGTGTCGCCTCGATGACCTCGACGGGGACCGGGTCGCTTCCTCCCCAGGTCCCGATAAAAAACAAGGGAACCGGAGCCGAGGAGGAGGTGATCCAGAAACCCTGGATGGAGAAGCCCGCTTGGTGGGCGGGTCCGAGGAAGAGTCCTCGGCCCGCCGCTTATGGTACTTCTCCTTCCTCTCCCTCTCCTCTGGCGCCAAAACGGGAGGTTGAGTCCCGACTGGAGGGAGGGAGGCAGGGGTGGCTACCACCGAGGGCTGGGTAGTGGCCACCGAAGAACCGGAGGCCAGAGCCAAGTCCGGGGGCAAAACGCCCACCAGGATCAGCTTCGACCTTCGGTCCTTAAGTGCCCTGGGGTTGAACGCTGCACAAATCGCGCATCCCGAAGAGAGGTGTTCAACCCCAAGGCACCTAATGCACCAGGTGTGGATGGCCACACTCGGTGCATTTTGAAAAGATGGCTTTAGGGGCCTCCGACATGTTGTACAGAAAACACACTCACTAGGCCCCTACACACACCACAAACACACACTACGAACCAGCGAGGGTAGGGAGGGGAAAAAAAATTCTACAAAAAAGATATAAAAGAGGGAACCTGAACAGTCTTACACACTCACACAAGAGAAAGTACTAAAAAAATCAAGTTTTTTTCTCACAAATTCACTGAACTACCAGAAGCTCGAAATCCAGCTTGTAGGCTTGAAGCGCGGCAAACTAGATCTGAGGTCAGTCAGGGTTGGCAGGGGATTATGGGTAAAGGGAGGAGCTAGGAACTCGGATCTATGCTGTGGTAAATGTTGCCGGCTCGGATCCGAGATCGGATCCGTATCCCAAATGTTGCTGACAAATGAAGTTCCTACTTCAGATGATATCTTTCATAAATGTTTTGCATAATCTAAAAGCAGACAAGAAGCAAGACTGGCTAACCATATGAAAATTAGAAATTGCTGCTAGCTGAAGTTTGATGGTTGAAAAACGTACTCCTTCCTTAAACAGGGTACAAAAAAAGCAAAATGTCTGAGACAGGTGCTGAGAAGGGATCAATATTTTTACTTGTAGCCCAAACAATGAACCTTTTCCATTTAGTGTTGCAGACTTTCTTAGTTGAAAGCTTTTGTGAGCCCAAAATGATGTTATAAACCAGGGAAGCAAGCCTGGACTGTCTTACTATGGCTGGAACTGGAGAAACCATGCAGTCAGCTTGAGGGCATGAAGATTGGGATGCTGCAATCCTGATGGGTGAGAGAGGAGATCCTGTCTTGGCTCCACTGAGGATATTTTAGATGAGACCAGAGGAAAGGGAACCATATAGGTCAAGGCCAGAATGGGGCAATGAGGATGATTGAGCTCTTCAGCCTGTTTGCCTTCTGAAGAAACTTCGGGATAAGTGGAAGAGAGGGATATATATAAAGGAGTCCCAGGGGTCAATCTTGCACCACAGCGTCCCTTGTCGACTCACCTGGAGGGGAGGATCACAGCGAAGAACTCGCTGCACTTGTTGAGGGGAGAGGCACAAAGATCGCAGCAAGGTTGACCCCAACATTTGAAGATCATGTTCGCCACTGACTGATTGAGGGACCACTCATGTTGTTGTTGTTGTTGTGTCTTTCGGTTTTTCCCGGTTAGGGGTCGCCACAGCATAACTCCGGTCCGCTAATGATTGGCAGTAGATTTTTACGTGCCGAGTTGCCGGCCCTGACGCACAACCTTCAACGAAGGTACGCCCATTCACGCATGTCACCACACAGAAGACGCTCTAGCTGAGAATCGAACAGGACAACGTCTTACTGTGAGGCGATAACGCTACCGCAGCACCACCACTGGAATCAAAATAGATTTGCTGTGTCTTTCCGCCAGCTTGTTGGTTTCCCCAAAATGTGAGTTGCAACCAGAAGGCGATTCAAAGATATCACCCATTCCCACACCCTCATGGCCTCTCTGGACAAAGGATAAGAATGGGTTCCTCCTTGTTTGTTACTGTAGCAGACTACACACATTGTTGGTGTGAATAGCAATGGTCAGCAAAGGGAGAGCGTCCTGAAAAGCTTGCAACTATAGAAGAACTGCTCTCATTCCAGGACGCTGATACGCATCCTGATCTCCAGAGGGGACCACATGCCTTGGACTATCTTTCCCTTGTAAGACCCTCCACCCCAAATGGGAAGAATCCGTGGTCACTGTGGCTACTGGAGAGGGAATTGAGAAGAGTCTGCCTAAAAAGAGGTTAAGTGAATCCACAAGCGGATATGACATTTGCAGACTGGTGTCAATCTGATGGGAAATGACAGAAGTTGGTAAAGTATAGACCATTGTACTGCTAATGTTCACTGAAGGATTTGCATAAAGAACCTTGCCAGAGGAACTAACAAAATCTTTGCTGACACAGCCTGTAGGACTAGCAGTGAAGGGTGGGGGAACAGGTGGGCTAACAGTTCCCAGACTTGATTCCTCAGTGTCGTTATGTGCTGAAGAGGGAGAGAAGCTATTTAACTGTGTTCCTATGAATTCTAAGTTCTGCACAGGAGACAAATTGGGCTTGTCTACACTACTGATGATACCCAGGGAGAGTAAGAGTTGAATCAGATAATCTCTGGCTTGGGGAAGCTGATGACTTGTGGGGGTGGTGAGGAGCCAACTCTCTAAGTATGGAAAAACTTGAAATCCCTTGAGCCTCATATGAGCCGCTATGATTGCCATGCATTTGATGAACACCCGGGGGGGGGGGGGGCTGTGGTGAGCCCAAATGGCAGTGCTCTGAACTGAAAGTGACTGGCACCCAGCCAAAGGCACATGTAGCTCCTGCAGTGCCTGTTGATTTTGATATGATAATATGTATCCTTGAGATCTACTGAGCACATCCAATCGTCCTTGCTCAACAGCGGCAGAATGGACTGAACCATAACAATTCAGAACCTCAACTTCTTTACATAAAGGTTCAATTTTCTTAGATCTAGTATGGGTCTTAGGTTCTCCTCTCTTTTTTGGTACCAAAAAGAAGCAGGAGTAAGTTCCGAATCCTCTTTGTTCACCCGGGACCTCTTGGATGACTTTTTGCAACACTTTTTGAATTTCTTGGGCTGCCTGCTCCCTCTGACTGGGTGGCACATTGGGGAGTTTCTTGCTTGTGTTTGGAGAGTGGAGGAAAAACGAATGAAGCAGCCTCTGGATAAAGAAATTATGTCTTACCATAACGTTCCATCTGTGTTGTAGTTGTTTATTCATTCATTGCTGTTAGGACTTCAGTTCCGTCCTCGGAACTGACACGGCCGGTACCAAGCTCGTGCCAGCCAAAAACTCTCAGCTAAGACCTACCCACAATGCCCCTCTCATAGTCTCTTCAGATCGAGTTTGCCCGCCATAATAGTATAGAAGTAATAATAGTGATAATAGGAGGCTCTGTCTGGGCAGATACCTTAACTAATAAGGAAATCCTGAAGTCCACCAAGAGTCCAGATAGTGGGAAGGAGGATGGGAAGTAATGAATGAATAAAGATCTACAACACAGATGGAAAGTTATGGTAAGACATAACTTCTTTATCTGATGTTGTAAATCTTTATTCATTCCTGTCAGGATCGAGTCCCCAGCTATTTGAGTCCTGGGTGGCCCTAAGGAAGGACATTCCTGAGCACCATAAAACCAAAAGATGCTCGTCCCCTGGAGGCCAAATCCAATTTGTAATGAGTGATAAAGGTATGAGGTCTTGCCCAAGTGGCTGCTGCAAAGATATCATCCATAGAGACTCTGGAATGAAAGGCCACTGAAGTAGTCATCAATGTAGTAGAGTGAGCCTTTATTTTGGAAGGTAAGGGCACTTTGTTTTGATGGTAGATGAATGTAATGGCGTTTCTGAGCCAAGAAGATAAAGTCATTTTGGAAACAGGCTGACCCATTCAGGACCCTACAAAGGCCACAAACAATTGATCCATTTTTCTGAAAGATTTAGTTCTGTCCAAGTAGAAACGAAGTTGCCTATGAACATTGAGGGTATGCAGAAGGTATTCCCCTCTACCTGAATGGTGGGAAAAGAAAATCGGTAGGTCAATAGACTGATTAATGGAAAAAACAGAAATGACCTTGGGCAAAAAGGAGGGATCAGTACGTAGGAACACTCTTTCCCTATGAGAAATCAAGTAAGGTCTCTTGACACTCAAGGCCTGCAACTCAGATACTCTTCTCGCTGAGGTAAGGGCTACTAGAAGTAGAGTTTTCCAAGACAAAAATCTGATATCACAGGAATTAGAAGGCTCGACTGGAGGACTCATTAACGACTGAAGCACCAACGTCAAATCCCATGGTTCTATAGGAGGCTTGACAGGAGGTTTAATATGTAATACTCCTTTCATGAAGGTTTTTACAGTCGGTGTAACATAGATGAATTGTCAATTCCATTGTGAAAGTTTGCAATAGCTGTTAAATGCACTGTAATTGTAGATGCTGAAGCTCCTGTGTGCAACAGGGTAGTGAGGCACTGAAGGATCTTCTGAATAGGTATGGAAAAGGGGTCTATGTTATGTTTTTGGCCCATCTGGAGAACCTAGTCCACTTACTGGAATAAATTTTTCTGGTGGACGGTTTGTGCGAAGCCAGAAGGATCTCGCGAACAGGGGATGAAATATCAGGTAGCCTGGAAATCATAATCATGAAAAGTAGAAAAAACAAGCTGTGAGCTTGAGGCTGTGGAGACTGGGGTGGTTCAGTCCCTGAAGATGAGTCAGCAGACCTTGGGATTGATCCAGGATCCACGGACTGTGAATCAGGTGAAGCCATTGGAATGGGAACCAGACTTGACGGGGTCAATAAGGAGCAATGAGGATCACTTTGCTTCTCAACCTTTGAGCTTTCTGTAGAAATTTCCAGATGAGGGGGAACGGGGAAAGACATACTGTAAACCCAGGGGCCAACTGTGTGTCAGAGCATAGTTCATAGTTTAGTACTAAGCTAACTGCCTTTGCGAGCCATTTTAAGCCTAGCCAATTATCCCTTGTGAGACTCAAACCCTGCATCAAAATGTTCCTGCCCAGATTGTCTGCAATAAGACTGGCACTCCCGGGAATGTGCGTTGCTACGAGAAAATGGTTGGAAGCCATCGCCCAAAGCAAAATTCTCATGGCTTCCCGACACAGGGGGTAAGACCTGGTTCCACCTTGTTTGTTGATGTACCAGATTACTGACATGTTGTCCGATTGAACTGCAATGGTCCCGGAAGGAAGGGATGTGTGGAACGCTTGCAATGCTAAGAGAACTGCACTTAATTCCAAGACATTTATGTGCAAATTGGCCTCCATGGGGGACCAGGTGTCTTGGACTGTTTTTCCCTGGAAATGCCCCCCCCCAACAGGGAAGTGTCCATGTTCACCATGGCCCTGGGCTGGGGAAGACAGAACGGTCGACACCAAAGATTTGTTTCTGGCGGCTTCATCCACCATAGCATTTCTTTCTTGCAAAGATCTGTAAGGCATATCATGTGGTCGAGTGGGTGGGTTAAGATCGACCATTGTGATGAAAGCAGCCACTGTAATAGTCTCATGTGCAACCTCACCAGTGGTACTAAGGTAATGGTTGCTGCCATAGAGCCCAATAGTTGTAGTACAAGGCGTGATGGTACAAATATCTGCGGGAGGAGGACTTGAGTCTGGTTTCTTTTTTCTGAAAGCCTATGAGGAGGAAGGGAAGCTTGACAGGACATTGTATCAAAGATCGCTCCTATGAATTCCAGTGCTCTTGTTGCAGACATGTGTGATTTGTCCATGCTGATCGTGATACCTAGGCGAAGAGCAAGACCTTGAGTGTAAGAGAGACTGAAAATGAAAAGATTCCTGGTTGTGGCAGTAAGGAGCCAATTGTTTAGATATGGAAACACCTGGAATCCTGGGAGTCGGAGATGAGCTACTACGACTGCCATACATTTGGTGAACACTCTGGGGGCTGTTAAGAGACCAAAGGGCAGTACCCTGAAATGATAATGATTGGCTCCCAGCCAGAACAGGAGAAATCTCCAGGAGTGTTTGTCCATCTTTATGTGGTAATACGCATCCTGGAGGTCTATAGAGCACATCCAGTTGTCCTTCCCCAGAAAGGGGAGAATGGACTGTACTGTGACCATCCAGAATTTTTCAGGTTTGATAAATGTGTTTAGTAAGCTGAGATCCAGGATTGGTCTCCAGTCCCCTATCTTTTCTGGTACTAAAAAGAGCCTCGAGTAAAAGCCAGATCCTCTCTGGTCTGGTGGGACTGGTTGGATGACTCATTTTCTTAGCAGCTTTTCAATTTCTAAGGCTGCAGCCTCCCTCTGACTGGGTGGGACATTGGGGATTCATTTTACGGCTCTGGGAGTGAGGTCGAATGGGATATGATAACCTGGGATATTATTCTCTGCACCCACACATCCATTGTTATGAGTTGCCAGGCCTGTAGGTGCAGAGAAAATCGACCCTGACTGCTTCCAAAGAAAAGTAATCAGGCCACTGTTCAGGAGTGCTGGAAGGGTCAGCCAGAGAAGGAATCTCTAGCGCCCTGGTTCCGCGCCCCCCCCCCTGCCCTGAAAGGGGCATCTTCTGGATGAGTTGCCCACTCTGCACCGGGGGGGATTGCTCATAACAAGTGTCACGAAAAGATCCTTTGGACTTTTTGAACCACAGTTTTCCTCCCCTGATTCCTGCAGTAGGACCTCTGGGGGGTTGGAAAACGTATACCCACAGCAGAAAAGGTCTTTCCATCCTTCTCACTGCGTGAAAGTGTGTCTCTTACTTTGGGACCAAAAAAGGAAGATTCGTCAACAGGCGCATTGACAAAGGAAGATTTAAAGAGGTCCAAGTAGTCACTCAAACGCATCCAAGCATGCCGTCTCATAACGATGCCCAATGCAGCTGCTTGAGCTGCCCCCTTAGTAGTGTGAGAAATCAAGCACGTTGAGGAGTTCGAGACTGATTCCAAGGTAGCTAGCTGAGAGGCAACAGTATCACACACCTCCTCAGGCAGTACCTCCACCAAAGAGTCAGACATTTCTGAAATTAGGTCTCTTTTGAGGGGAGTGAAGTGTGTCAGGTAATTCAGCGACCAAATGGCAAAGGTCGCTGAAGCGTAGGTCCACTTCCCCAGTCTGTCCATAACCCAAGACTCCCTATTCAAGGGATGAACAGTGGAACTATCTTCTGCCAGTTCCCTCTTGGTGTCCACGGCCACGACCATGGAATCAACTACCAGCTGTTTGGACCAACTGGGTTGGTGTTCTGGAGTGGACAAAATTTTATCTGGCCTCCAAGGGATGGGTTCTATGTTGTCCGGGGCCTTCCAGACACGCTGCACAATAAGTCAAATAAGCTCATCTGCAGGTGGGGTCACCCAGGAAGTAGATGGCCAAGCACGGAAAGCCTGCAAGAATACCGATTCCTCCAAAGATGGGTTGGAGGGCTTCCAGTCTCCCTTCTGCTTGAGGATCTCGAGAATGTCTCCAAATGAGACGTCTTCCGGGGGAGACCGTGGGGACCCTTCTCCCTCACTGCAATCGGTGTCCTCAGTGATGGATTCCTCAGGGAAATCAAGATGCTTCCTCTTGCAAAGTTTCTTCTGGGATGGCTCACCAGTGGGATCTTCTAAGGAGGACTCCGGAGAAAGGGTTCCCTTGAAGGGCAAGTCTTGCGGCTCCCGTGCTCGAGGCTCCAGGGTAGGAGGGTGGGACAGCTGCAAGCTGGGGGGGTGGGGTTCTGGTTCCGATGTTAATTGGAGTCAACTGCGAGCCTGTTGAAGCAAGGACCCTCTCCTTCACCTGGAAAGCAGGCCCGCCTGAGGAGGGATGGGAGCCCGGAACTGAGAAGGACGACCTCGGAACCAGGGTCACACCCCGCCCCAATGAGCCCGCCTCCTGGTGAGGCACTCCGAGAGGACCAGGAGCTGCCGGGAGAACCGTGGCCGTAGACAGTGCCACAGAAAAAGTCAGTGTCGTACTAGATGCCACGGTGCCAACAGTCCAATCACTGCTCCGAGGGTGCACTAATTCCAAAGGAGCCGTGGTGGCAAGGGTAATCGGTGCCGACAGGGAAGCCTCCACTGTCGGAGCCAAGACAGTATGCACCGGGATGGCCATCTGTACCAAAGTCTCCGAAACATGAGTGGAGATCGGAGGAGGATAGACAGGAGAATACACCATGAGAGCTTCCGCTCCAAGAGGGAGGGAAGGCCTGGTCTGGGTGGTTAATCCTCTAGTGGCCAGAAGCTGGTCCACAACCCTCACTGCATCCTGTTCCGAAAGACTCCTGGTGGATCTGAAAGACGCTGCCGATGGGGAGTCTGGTCTCTCAAGAAAGGGACTAAGCTGTTGTCCCAAAAATGGGTCATAAGATGGAGAATACCTAGTTCTGGGTAGGTGCTCGACCTTCGGAACTGAAGGTGTCATTACCAGTGGAGCCATGTAAGACATCGCACCAAGGCTGGGGATGGTGCCAATGCAGGTACAGTAGTCAGAGCCTGTGTCACAAACAATGTTGGCACCGTGAGGAATGGTGCTGAGGCCGGTATAGGGGAAGGAGTCTGAGTCAAAATCAAAGGCACCACCGAGGGAGAAGAGAGGGACCCTGGTTCCGAAGCTGTCTGGGCCGACGGAGCAGGAGAAGCCCAGTGTCGACTCGGTTCTGAGGAGGACAGGGATGTTGGAACCGAAAGACTCAGTTTCTCCTTATGCTTTTTTACGTCTTTATACTTAGGAGGTGGTGAGACCTCCATCCCAGAAACAGCCTCCGTGAAGGGCGATTTCAGCATACCCTTTAGAATCAGCTTGTTCTTGTGTTCAGCCAACGTATGGTTGCTGAAGCTAGAACAAATGTCATGAGAAACATTAAGGTGGTCAACACCGGGCGTGGCCATCAGAATTGGGCATCTTACACCTGCACTTATCACACTGTCTGAAACCAAGCTTAGCTTTATCCGCCATTATAACACACTAGCACTACCACACAACAAACTATAACTGGCAACAAGAGATATGGCAGTAAAAGAAAGCACTTTTTTTCTTTTGCACAAATAGCAGGAAAAAAGTACCAACAATGGTACTAAGAAATACCAAAAAGGTAAGAGGAGGGCCTACTAAGGTAGGGAGAGAGGGAGTAGTACCAACGATGGTACGAAAGAACTACCAAGGTAGTGGGTAGGGTTTAGTCAGGGAAAGAAGAATATAGAGATGAGAAATAACTTTAGATGATAAAAACTGTCTAATAAACACTAACGACTCGAAATAACCACAAAAAAGCTAATACTTAGCTGAGCGAAGGCTTGGCATGTCTGACGAGGAACGCGACAAACAAGATCTTAGGAGACTATGAGAGGGGCACTGTGGGTAGGTCTTAGCTGAGAGTTTTTGGCTGGCGTGAACTTGGTACCAGTCATGTCGATTCCGAGGATAGAACTGATGTCCTAACAGTAAGGAATGAATAAAGATTTACAACATCAGATATTATGTTTAGCACACATGAATTGTTTGTCAAGTGTGTCCAGACTTCTGGGTGCAAGGAAAGTCGACCCCGACTGCCTCCAGAGATGGACAGTCGGACAGTGCTTCAGGAGTGCTGATAGGGCTTGTCAGGGAACATGTCCCTGAAGCCCTAGTTCTGCAGAGCCCCTCTGCCTCTAGGGCAATGTCGACTATTAAACCCTCCTCCTTTCCCCTTTGGAGAAGGGCTCCCCGTGCAGATCCTGGAAAGGCTCTTGTGATTTATGGAACCACATTTTCTTGCCTCCACACTGGTTCCTTGAAAAGGACCTCTGAGGCATAGAAAAGTTGATTCCTACAGTAGAAAGTATCTGCCCATCCTTTTTCGTTGCGGGTAAGTGCATCTCTAACAGAAGGCCCAAACAGTGATGAGCCATCAAAATGGACATTAATAAAGGGCACCTTATAAGGATCTGCAAAATCATACAGTCGCATTCAGGCATGTCTAATTATGGATAGGCCCGAAGCAGCACCCAGTGAGATACCTTTCACTGTATGGGAGAGTTGCCTCATTGGGAAGTTAGCAATGGACAACAGAGTGGCCAGCTTGGGACAGAATATTTTAAGCTCCTCTGCAGGCATGGATTCAGAGAGAGAGAGACTGACAGCTCCCTGATCAGGTCTCTCTGAAGCCGTAAAACATGAGCTAGACAATTTAATGACAGCAGCTCTGAATCCGGGCCTTGAGGAGCTTCCTCATCATCCTGACTAGGACTGCCTTGGACCAGCTTCTACAGGACCTGGAGGAAGCTGATGAGGGAGGTTTGACTAAAGTGAAGGAGATTTTCCTAACCGGCTTGGGGACTGACTCTGAAATCTCAGATCTAAAGCCCAGGGATCCAGAATCGGAGCTGAAGAGGAAGGAGGTGACAGTGTAACTGCCTCAGTCAAATCTGAAGAGGTCTGTTGATCCAGTAAGGCAAAACATTTCTTCAAATTAGAGGAGGTTGGATCCGAAATTTTCTTTGATTTGGTTTTTGGCTTCAAGGGGCCTCTCAAGGAAGCAGAGAGAGAGAGACCTCTTCTTAGCCTCTTTGGAAGAAGAGGACGAGGCCCTGGAGGAGGTTTGAGCCTCAGAAGCTGAAGAAGGAAAAAGACCCCTTAAAATAAATTAGTTGCACCTATCCACACATGCACACGCGTTAAAAGACACACAAACTTCGCAAGAAGCTTTAAGGTGATCAGCAACTAAACAATACACACACTCCTTGTGGGCATCTTGGTTGGGGATCTTCTACCTACAAGAAGTGAATCGCATGTATCCCGAAGAGGGTTTGTCAAACATAACTCCCAACAGAAAGCACCTGGATCTAAAGCCAGCCAAACAAAAACTAACACATCCACAAAACAAGCAAACGGTTTAGCACTAAAAAGTGCTGAAGTCAACTACCAAAACTTTCTTTTTTTTTTTTTTTTTATCAAAGTTTAAAGTTTGAGAAGGAAACTATACCAATACCCCTACCAAGAAGCACACACAACTACTGTTCTAAAGAGTCCTATGATAAGAAATTAGAGTGCAGTATAGTCGATTATCCAAACTAAATGGAAACAAGGGTAGTTTGGATAATCAAACATACATTAAACCAGATAAAAAAACTACTAAAATCTTATTTTTTTCTGCACGCAGGGAATACATTTTTCAACCATTCAGTTATTCCAGGCTTTATGATTTTTTTACTACCCAAAAACTTTGGAAGGCTGCGTTTAGATAATTGACATTTCGGATAATCCACTCTTTACTGTAAAAGACAACAACAGGAGGAGAATGGCAAGAAATACAAATTCAGACTTTATGATTTTTACTACCCAAAAACCTTGGAAGGCTGCGTTTGGATAACTGACATTTCGGATAATCCACTCTTTACTGTAAAAGGCAACAGGAGAAGAATGGCAAGAAATATCAATAGCAGAAGGTGAAGAAAAAGGAATTTTGTACTTAACCAGCCAGAAACTCTCAAGAGATTCACGTCAGAGTGCTGATGCAGCAAACAAGATCTTAGGTGCTGGGGTGGGTGAAGTGCATTACAGATAAGGAAGGAACTCAGAAAGTCATATCCAAATCTTAAAAAGATGACCACAACAAATCCAAGAATCAGATTCAAATCCTCATCATAATAAAAAAAAAAAGACAGCATCAAATCATAAACTTAGTTGACACTGTCTGCAAAGTTTGTGACTTAAACAATAAAATAATGTGTAAAAGTAAAGTACTGCAAATAAAATACTGAAGTACATAAAATACTAAAGTACAATTTATACATATACTACAGCATTCTTTTATATATATATATATATATATATATATATATATATATATATATATATATATATACGGAAACAATTAAAACAGCATTACTTAAATCTGGACCCAGCATGCAGTTTTCCTGTTATGTAAATATTAAAATTTACATTGTCCTAAGAACAGTTAGGTAACAGATAGTATGAGAGACTTCTGGAAAAGAGCCATAGTATTCATCTGATGAAAAACAGCCAGTCAGGTCTTGTGCTTTTGATCTCTGTACAACTGTGCTGAGAATGCTGGCTGAGTTTTATGCCAAATAAGCACAAAAGCAAAACAAGGAAGTACTGCATGCGACAACATTTTTTTAAAGCAAGCTCTGTTCTGGGCTTATCAGTTCTTATAGGGAAGGCAGATTCTAAATTTGCACTCTAAACTTTTGCTGAGCTTCATCCTATTTATGAACTTTCTCTCTTTAAATATTTGTTCTCCATAACTTGGTTCCTTCGCTAATTCCTTCCATTCATTTCTCTTCTCCTCATCCCACACTTCTAGACTCCCATAGAGAATACTGCAGTTCCAGAAGTAAGAGTTATGTATTTACCATAACTTGGAATCTGTGTTATACTACGTCATCATTAACCACTATAGGGTTTTGGATCCAACAGTGGATCTCAGCCAGCAATATACTACACAGGGATCCAAGTCTCTAGCTCCTCCCTGAGTACACAGGTTTAGAAACAAACTGAAAGCAATCTTGGGCAAGAAGTTAGGGTTCGTCCTAAGAGAGACCCTGTCCTTGTGAAAAATCAAGTAAGGAGGAGTGATGGTGAGAGTTTTCAGTTCTGAGACCCTCCTAGCTCAGGTAATGGCCACCAGGAAGGCCATCTTCCAAGACAAGAACTTGAGGTCACAAGAACTAGCAGGCTCAAAAGGACTCCTAGGGACTTTAATCGGAGGCTGAAGCAGAAAAAACCCTTTTATAAATACTTTACAAAGCCGGGAAGAAAAGGTAGAGTCAGAGCTTACATGAAAGTTGAAAATCGTCACCAACTGAAGCTTGATAGTGGAAATACTTGCTGAAGCTTGGAAAAGGGAGGCCAAGAACAACTGTATATCTGAAACTGAAGCAGAAAAGGGATCCAGATTCCTGCTCTTAGCCCAAACAGAAAACCTTTTCCACTTACTACTGTATACCTTTCTAGTGGAGGATTTCTGGGAGGCTAGAATGATACATTGAATGGGGGAATGCTAGCCTGGACTGTTTTATGATCACTAGAAGTGGAGAAACCATGTGGTTAGACAAAGAGTCAGAAGGTTTGGGAGAGGAAGCTCCAACGGATGGGAAATCAGATCCTGATGGGGATCCAGTACTCATGGCAGATACTTCAGATGAGACCTAATAAAGGGGAACCATGGTCGACGAGGCCAGAAAGGGTCAATGAGGATAAGGGATGTCCTCAGGTGAAGTGCTTTCTGCAGAACCTTGGGAATTAAGGGAACAGGAGAGTAGCAGTAAAGGAGACCCAGATGCCAATTGTGAACTACAGCATCCCTTGGTGACTCCTCCTGAGGGAGGAATAATAGCAAAGTACCTGCTGCATTTCTAATTGGCTGGGAAGGCAAAAAGGTCGGAGCACAGATGACCCTAATGGTCAAAAATCTGCTTCACCACTGAAGGATTGAGAGAACACTCATGAGGGCTCAAGACAGATCTGCTGGGCCTGTCAAGCAACACAGTGGAATCCAACGGTATGTGCCCTGCAATGAGGAAGCGGCTGGAGGACATCACCTATTCCCACACTCTTATAGCTGCGCTTAACAACAGATAAGAACATGTTCCCCCCATTTGTTGACATACCAGACGACTGCCATATTGTTTGAATTACAATCGGCCCTATACGGAGAAAGTCCTGGAAGGCGTGCAGCAATAGAATAACTGCTGTCATCTCTAGAATGCTTATATGCAACTTGGCCTCTACTGGGGACCATGTACCTTAGACAGTCTTCCTCTGAAAATGCCCCCCACCCCAAAAGGGAGGTGACTGTGGTCACTATGGCCATGGACAGTGGCAGAGAAAAGGGCCTGCCTACACAGAGATCCTGAGACTGAAGCCACCACTGGAGGTGACGTCTGCACATGGACGTCACTCTTATGGTCATAGACAGGGAATGAAGCAGGGCTGACCATTGGACAGAGATGGTCCATTTCAACACTCGCATATGGTACCTGGCCAGGGAAATGAGATGAATGGCCAAGGTCGTGGATCCGAGAGCCCAAAGAACCAGCTGACCTGAGGGGTAGATCATCATCATCTTCATCACCAGATGGCTTAGTGGTTAAGGTCTTCGCCTCCCATGCACAAGGTACAAGGTTCGATCCTGACCTCCGACCACTGCCTATATGGAGTTTGCATGTTCTCCCTGTGTCTCTATGGGGTTTCTCCCATGTCCGAAAAACATGCTAAGTGTTTCCATCTCAAACTCACCAGTGAATGGAGCTGTGGGAAGCAGCACAGACTCTACATGGTGCCCTATAAAGGGAACAGTTGTAAAGACCAACCACTTTGGGCATCTATTGTGGTGAGCAGTATGATCAAGCTAGGAGAACACGGATCACAGACTGCACGCCGTGGCAGGGCTAGCTACATGTTGACTAATGTCTCCAAAAATGGGCATGGGTAGTTACCGGTGATAAGTGGGTTGAGGACCAGACCTACTCTGACCCACACCAGGGACCCATACTAATGGTGGGAGGGGTATATGTGCCACTATTGGCCTGTGTGTGCCCACCATAAAGCCCAGCAGCCTTGGGTCAATAAGCTACTAGCTGGCCAGTGTCTAGTAGCCCAGCCTGGGTTACCTGGGATAGCTCTGTTGAATGAAAGCTGGACATAAAACCAACCAACCTGCCAAACATGAACTGAGAATTGGTACGCTTAATGTAGGTTCACTGACAGGACGCAGTTTGGAAGTGGATGACATGATGATCCGGAGGAGGCTGGACATCTTATGTATCCAGGAGACGAGATGGAAGGGCAGTGCAGCAAACCCACTTGGCTTGAGATCCAGAGTCTACTACTCAAGTGGAGGGTAGGCTAGAAATGGTGTAGGAAATGTGGTGAGAGAGAGGCTTCAGAAGGCAGTAAGGGATATCATCAGAATTAATGACAGACTCATGGCAGTCAGACTCCAGTGTCATGCTAGGGCACTATTCATAATCTCAGCCTATGCCCCACAGCAGGGTTGTGACAGTGAGGGAAAGAGTGGATTCAGACATCAGTTGCAGGACCTACTAGATAAAGCAGGACAACATGAATTGGTGTTGATAATGGGTGACTTGAATGCACATATCGTAGCAGACAGAATAGGATATGAGGGACTGCCTAGGTCCACATGGGTGAAACAACAGGAATAAAGAAGGAGAAGCCATTCTAGACTTCTGTCTGGCAAATGGTTTGATAGTAGCAAACACATGGTTCAGAAAGAGAGACAGTCACAAGATCAGATAAAAGAGTAGTCAACATGCAACTCAGGAAGACTTCTTCCTAGTAAGGAAAAGGCACTGGGGCAGAATCCATGATTGCAAAGTTATCCCCAGTGAAACAGTCGGCCCACAGCATAAACCACTAGTTGCCACACTCAGCTGCAAGCAGTGGTCAGAGAAGGCTCTAAGGTCAACAGAGACCAGGCTGAAGACCTGGAAGTTGACTGGAGAGAAAGTACAACAGTTCAAGGAATTACTCCGGGCTCTAGCACCCCAATAAGAGGAGGAAATAGGTGGAGTTGAAGAAGAATGGCAGCGCCTAAAAACAGCATTGCTAGGACTACAGAAGAGATGTGGCCGAGCCAGGTCTGGAAATAAGGTACATAAGGAAAGCTGGTGGTAGAATGCAAAGTCCAGGAACTCATCAAAAGAAAAAAAGGAGTGCAGGAAGAAGTGGGAGACAAAAAAGACTGACCAGGCTAGGAAGGACTACTGGTTGGCTAACAAAGAAGCTAAGAAAGAAGTTGCAATAATAATAAGTTATGTACTCACCATAACGTTCCATCTGAGCAGGTAAACTTCATTTGTCTGCAACCTTTGGGAATCGGATCCGACCTCGGATCCGAGCCGGCAATCTTTCATAGCTTAGATCCGAGCTCCTAGCTCCTCCCCTTCACCCATAATCCCCTGCCAACCCTGACTGACCTCAGATCAAGTTTGCCCATAACCAATAAGGCTGAGAAAGGAAACTAACTACCTTCCTTAAAGGGCAGAGTAAAACCTCTGGCCAAATAACATCCGAAGGTCAGGGGGAAGGAGGGTGGGACGGTTGCAGACAAATGAAGTTTACCTACTCAGATGGAACGTTATAGTGAGTACATAACTTCTTAATCTGAAGTAGTTAACTTCATTTGTCAGCAACCTTTGGGACAGAGTCCCCAGCTACCCGGACCTTGGGCGGCCTTCATGGAAGGATGTTCCGGAGCACTGCAGAGCCAAAGGATGCTCTCCCTCTAGAGATAATATCCAATTTATAATGGTTGATGAAGGTATGCGAAATCCACCTCGACAAGGTGACCCTCGACACAGATTTACCTAAGTTAAATTTGGCAAAGGAGACGAACAACTGGTCGGATTGTCTATGACCAGACATTCTATGAATGTAAAAACGTAGCTGTCTATGCACATCTAAAGAATGTAGTTTGTATTCTCCTTTGTTCTGATATTCAGGAAAGAAAACTGGCAGATTAATGGACTGGTTAATATTTGCCTCGGAAGCAATCTTAGGAAGGAATGAGGGATTGGTCCTGAGGTAAACCCTATCCTTGAGGAAGGTCAAGTAAGGAGGTTTTACACATAGGGCTTCAAGTTCAGAGACCCTCCTAGCTGAAGTAATAGCGACGAGAAAGGCTGTTTTCCATGACAAATGTTTGAGATCAGCTGAAGCTGCAGGTTCAAAAGGTGGAGCTGTCAAGGCCTGAAGTACTCAAGTCAAATCCCAGGGAGGCACTACTTCCTTTATTGGAGGTCTGAGTAGGAAGGTGCCCTTCAGAAAGGTCTTACATAACTTCGTGGTGATCAATGGACCCAGTTCATTTCCCACGTGGTAATGAGAGATAGCTGCTAGTTAAACTTTGACTGTGGAACAAAAAGCCCTGAAAAGAAATCCAAAACGGTGGGCAACGGAGCTGTGAAAGGGTCCAGGTTCTGACGCTCCGCCCAAATAGCGAAACGTCTCCATTTACTACTATAGACTTTCCTAGTAGAAGGCTTGTGTGCTGCTACTACGATAGCTTTAACTGGGGAAGAGATACCGGGAGTCCTAACTACGAGTGGAACTGGAGCAACCAAGCCATAAGCTTGAGATTGTCCAGGTTCGGGACTGGGAGGCCTAGGGGGTGGGAAATCAGATCCGGGAGGGGATCTAGAATCAAAGGCGGATTCACCAGATGAGACCAGAGGTAAGGAAACCAAGCTTGACGAGGCCAGAATGGGGCAATGAGGATCATTTTGCTCCCCAACCGACTGGCTTTCTGTAGAAGCTTCAGCATCAGAGGTAGAGGGGTGTAAGCATAGAGTAGACTGGGAGGCCAAGCATGCACCAGAGCGTCTCTCGGGTATTCCCCGGCGGGAGGAATTAGAGCGAAGTAGCTGTTGCATTTCGTGTTTGAAGGAGAGGCGAAGAGATCGCAACAGAGTCGTCCCCATACGGCAAATATCCGCTTCGCTACCTGGGGATTGAGAGACCACTCGTAAGGAGACAGTATGGTGCGACTGAGTTTGTCCGCCGGGATGTTGGACCGTCCTGGAATGTGCATCGCAATAAGAAAGCGGTTGGTGGAGATCGCCCATTCCTACACTCTCATAGCTTCTCGACAGAGTGGGTAGGACCTGGTTCCCCCCTGTTTGTTGATGTACCAGACCACAGACATGTTGTCTGACTGAACTGCAACTGTTCCTGTAGGAAGAAGGCTCTGAAGTGGTTGCAACGACAACAGCACTGCCCTTATCTCTAGAACATTTATATGCAATGAGGTCTCTGTATCGTTCCACGTGCCTTGGACCGTCCTGCCCGCATAATGCCCCCCCACCCGAGGCGAGAGGCGTCCGTGGTCACCATGGCGAGTGGAGTGGCCATGGATAAAGAGCGTCCCGCTTGGAGGTCCGGTGATTGCAACCACCATGCGAGAGCCCTTTTGCAAGCCTTGCTGAGGGGAATGGGGTGACTGAGAGGGTATCGACGGAAGGATCATTGGACTTGGAGAGTCCACTGCAAAACCCTCATGTTCAGGCGAGCCATGGGGAGCAGGGTAATTGCGGCCGCCATGAAGCCCAGCGCCCTCAGGACCAATCCCGCCGGGGAGCCAATGATAGTAAAATGGCCCGCACATGTAGCCTCAGGGTGTGAAATTGTTCGGTGGTTAAGAAGACTAGTAAGTTGTTGGTGTCTAATCTGGCCCCGATAAAGTCTATCACCTGAGTCGGGTTGAGAAAGGATTTGTCCGTGTTGATGGTGATCCCCAGCCGGGGAGCAAAGTGGAGAAAGTAATTCCTGGCTGAGCAGAGTAGATGCCTTTTTGGGGTGGTCAGGAGCCAGTCATCTAGGTATGGAAACACCTGCATTCCCTGGAGCCTCCTGTGGGCCGCTATCACTGCTAATACCTTGGGGCTGAGATGAGACCGAAGGGAAGGACCCTGAACTGATAATGACTGGCTCCTAGCCGGAAGCGAAGAAACCTCCTGGATCGTTTGTCCATCAAAATGTGGTAATATGCATCCTTGAGGTCTATCGAGCACATCCAGTCGCTCTCCCGCAATAGGGGGAGAATGGATTGAAGAGTGACCATACGGAACTTCTCTTTGGTTACTGACAGGTTCAGGAGGGAGAGATCGAGGATTGGCCTTAGGTCCCCCGTCTTTTTTGGCACCAAAAAGAACCTGGAGTAGTAACCCGATCCGAACTGGTCTGAGGGGACGTGTTGGATGGCTCTTTTTCCTAAGAGCTGTTGAATTTCCGCAGCTGCAGCCTCCCTCTGATCGGGTGGGACATCGGGGAGGCGTTTGGGTTGGTGAGGGATGTGAGAAAAGGGAATTTGGTATCCTCTGGATGTGATGCGAAGCACCCAGCGGTCTGTTGTGATGGACTCCCAAGCTGCCAGGTGCCTCGAAAAACGTCCCCCGACTGCCTCCAGAGAGGCAACCCCTCAGGGTCGCTGGGTGGGCCGGTCAGAGAAAGCTTCTCTGGACCCACCATTCCTCGGGCCCCCTCTGCCTCTAGGGTGACGTCCACCCTGTCCTCCTCTGCCACGGAAGGACTGGGGATCCTGAGCGGACTGGGATTGTTGCGACTTCCGGAACCACATCTTCTTCTGTCCCTTTTGGTTCTTGGAGAAGGACCTCTGGGGAGCAGAGAAGCGGACTCCGACGGCAGACAACGTCTTCCCGTCCTTTTCACTCTGGACCAAAGTCTCGCGAACGGTCTTGCCGAACAGGGCAGAACCATCGAAAGGGGCATTCGCAAATGACGCCTTGAAGGGTTCCGCGAAATCGCAATGCTGAAGCTAGGCCTGACGTCGCATGACGAGGCCTGCTCCTCTGGCTCTAGCGGCTCCCTCTGTGGCGTGGGACAACAGCCGCATAGAGGTGTTAGATATGGACCTGAGAGTGGCCATCCAAGTGGAGTACAACCGTTTGTCCTCCACCGACATGGACTCCAGGGGCGACACAGCGTACTCTTTGATAAGGTCCGGCTGCAGTCGAATAACATGTGCCATGTAGTTCAGTGACCTCACTGAGAAGGTTGCTGAACTAAAGGCCCGCTTCCCTAAACGGTCCATCAAATGGGACTCCATGCTCGGTGGATGGACCGAGGGACTCTCCTGAGCTAATTCCCTCTTGGTGGCTGCCGCCACCAACATGGCATCTACGGGGGGACCCTTGTTCCAATGGGACCTCTCAGAGGGCAAACTAAGGATCTTGTCCGGGCATTTGGGGACTGGCTCCACAGTGTTCGGCTCCTTCCACACCCTAGTGGTAATAAGGTCCACTAAGGGGTCGGGCGGAGGGGACACCCAAGAGGTAGATGGGCCTGCTTCGAATGCCTCCAGGAACACGGATTCGTCCGAGGAAGCATTGGGGGCAGACCACCCCCTCTTATCCTGAGCATTTCCATGATGTCTCCGAAGGAGACATCCTCGGGGGGGTGACCTAGGGTAGCCTTCCCCTTCATCTAAGTCCGTATCTTCGGTAAGGATCAGGGTTGGCGCCGAAGCCATCGGATCCGACGGACCAGTGTGCTCCGACCTAGACGGAGCCGAAGACACACTGATTCCCTCGGATTCGACGTTCAGCCCACGGCTCCGAGAGCCCGGATCTGACAAAAACGGACCCGACAGGCTAGAGGGAAGAGTCGGCGCCGAAGTACCCGATACTGTCGGCGCCGACCCACCTCTGGCTCCAAGGCTGCTCGGCTCCGAAGGCTCCGAACCCGGGAAGCGGGTCGGAGAAGGAGCTATCGGGGCAAAGAAAGGTGTCGAGCTCCCCCCCCGGAGGAGGGGGAGGTAGGAGCACTCACATCTGCAGTTGGGCCTGGAGAAACCTTCGCATCATCCGGTCCAAATCTGCGTCGGAAAGGCTGCGAGTCGATCTTGACGAGGCCACTGAGGCTGGCCGGGAATGCCGCCTCGATGACCTCGACGGAGATCGGGTCTCCTCCTCCTCGGGGCCCGGTGAGAAGCATGGAGACCGGATCCGAGAGGGAGGAGACCGGGAAGCCCTGGAGAGAGATGACCGCTTAGCCGGGGGGGCCGAAGTGGATGCCTTGGCCTGCCGCTTGTGGTGCTTCTCCCTCCTTTTTTCTTTCCTGGCCTCCCTCTCCTCCAGAGCTGCAGCGGGAGTTTGAGTCCCGACCGGAGGGAGAGAGGCAGGAGTGGCCGCCGCCGAAGCCGGGGAGGAGGCCACAGAAGCACCGGATGCCGAAGCCAAATCCGGGGGCAAAAGTCCCGCTAGGATCAGCTTTGACCTCCGGTCCTTCAGTGCCCTGGGGTTGAACCCCGCGCAGATGAAACACCCAGAGGAAAGGTGTTCAACCCCAAGGCACCGCACACACCGAGTGTGGCCATCCGCTGGGGAGAGCTTATGGCCACACTCGGTGCACTTGGAAAAGATGGGTTTTGGGGCCTCAGACATTTTAAAGAAAGATCCACTCGTTAGGCCCCAAAGACACAACACACAGAACGCTACGACCAGTGAAGGGGAGGGAGGGTAAGTCTAACTAAAAAGGAGGTATAAACTAGGATAGTTCTAGTTAAAAAAGGGAACCTGACCACACAACACTCACGCAACACTTAAGGGGATAATAAAAATTGAAAAATCTCTCACAAAAACCCTACGACACCAGGAGCTCAAAAACCCAGCTGCTGACAAGAAGTGCGGCAAAGTAGATCTGAGGTCAGTCAGGGTTGGCAGGGGATTATAGGTGAAGGGGAGGAGCTAGGAGCTCGGATCTAAGCTATGAAAGATTGCCGGCTCGGATCCGATTCCCAAAGGTTGCTGACAAATGAAGTTAACTACTTCAGATCAAAGAATACAGCATCGGAGGCACTGTACCAACTTCTGGAAAGTGACTCAGTAATGACCACAAAGAAACCGTATCAAGTTGCAAGGCAAAGACAGAAAGGTAAAGAAGATAGTCAGACACCCTTCATAAAGGATGCCAGCAACAACCTGCTCATCAGCCCAGAGGACATCAAAGGCAGATAGGAGTATTTCTAACAGTTTCACAGTGAAAAAAACCCCACAGAAGATGTACTGCCCCAGAAACATCCTACAATGAGAGAAGAAGAGGAGCCCACCCTAGAAAAAATAAGAACAGCACTAAGGAAGATGAAGTCAGGGAAAGCAGCAGGCTCAGATGAGGTCACAGCAGATATGACAAAGATGCTGGGTGAGATAGGGGAGAAATGGCTCCTGAGGGTACTAATAGCAGTGTGGAAATAAAGGTGTATCCAAGATGACTGGAGAATAAGTATACTCATGCCAGTGTACAAGAACAATGGGGACATCCACAACTGTTGGCAGAACAGAGGCATCAAACTCATATCTCATTGCATGAATGTTTTGCAGAGGGTGATTGATAAATGGATACACAGAGTAGTAGAATGTAAGATGGGAGATGAGCAGTTTGGATTCAGATGAGGATGCAGCACAACTGACCCAATGTTTGCACTGAGACAGATATTTGAGAAGAAGCTAGTGATGAGGAGAGAGTCCAACTGGGCATTCCTAGACTTGGAGAAAGCATATAACAAGGTCCCAAGAAAGCTGATCTGGGCAGTACTACGGTGGTTTGAAGTCCCAGAAACACTTGTAGAATTAGTGCAGGCTATGTACAAGGACCAATGATTCAAGTATGGACAGTGTTCGGCCTCACAGAGGGGTTCCCAGTGGGTGTGGGTGTACATCAGGGTTCAGCTCTGAGCCCGCTGCTGTTCATACTAGTAATGGATTACATTAGCAAACAGGTTGTTGGGGAAGCATCAACAAAGCTTCTGTATACAGACGATGTGGCAGTACAGGCAGACTCTGGGTTAGAACTTCAGCAAAGGATAGGAGAATGGAATGCAAATCTGAAGGCACATGGGATGAAACTACGCACAGATAAGACGGCAATGGTAATGGCAGCAAATTGGGAAAATCAGAAGACACTGAGAATAGAGATAGAAGGGAAGATAGTGGAACAGGTAAACAACTTCAAGTATGTGGGAGGAGTAATTGAGGAGAAGGGTAGTCTGAATGAAGAGGTCAAAGTTAGAATCAGAGGGGGTGCAGCCAGTTGGCATAGAGTATCAGGTGTAGTCTATGACAGAAGAATGCCAAAGAAGCTGAAAAGAAAGGTGTACAAGACAGTGGTGTGACTAGTACTACTGTATGGTACAGAAACCTAGGCAGTACAGGCAGAACAGCTGAAGAAGGTAGAGGTGATGGAAATTAAGTGCCTGAGAAAGGTGACAGGATGCACACTGTGAGACAGACGATGAAATGAGGACATAAGAGCAGAAGCCAAAGTAGCTCCAATTGCAGAAAAGATCAAAGAGAACAGATTTCAGTGGTTTGGGCACATGTGCAGAAAAGCAGAAGACAATCTGGTGAGGAAGATTTGGGACAGACATGAAGAAGGTAAGAGGACACGAGGACATCCAGCAAAGAGGTGGATGGATTGTGTGAAAGAAGATCTGCAACAGTCAGGCATGAGTGTTGAAGAAGGCAGGAGTGTAGCACTGAATCGAGAGAATTGGTGATAGTTAACACGATACCCCGACCCCATGTAGGAAAATGGGAGAAAGGGGGCTGATGATGATGATGATGGTAAGGCCACAATCTCTGAAATGGAGTCTAACTGAACTCCTATATATTCCAGCTCCTGAGAGAGAATCAGGTTGGATTTCACAAGGTTGACGATTATCCCTAACTGACAGAAGAGAGAGAGAACATAATGAACTGGCTGTATTAGTCGGTCTCGAAGAAGGCATGAGGAGCCAATCGTCGAGGTACAGAAAGACCTGGTACCCCTGCAGTCACAGGTGAGCTGCTACCACTGCTATACACTTGGTAAACACCAGGGGGGCTGTGGTGAGACCGAAGGGTAGGGCTCTGAACTGGTAATGATTGGTTCCCAGCCAGAGGTGAAGATGTCTCCTGGAATGCCTGTCTATTTTGATGTGAAAGTATGCATCCTGGAGATCCGCAGAGCACATCTAATCATCCTTGTGCAAAACTGGCAGAATGGACTGAGCAGCAACCATCCAGAACTTTTAGTTATGTACTCACCATAACTTCAGATGTTTGGGATCCATCTCGCCTACATTCTGACTGATGGGTTCGGAGCCGATCCTCGGCTCCGACTCGGCACGCTTATGCCAAAGAGCGAAGTCTCTTATTGGCTGAGCTTACTATATCCCAGGATGCACCACTACCAGTCCCCCAGATCTAGTTTGTCCGCATACATGCACACACGCATGCACTGCTTATATAACATTGACAGATGATACAAAATAAAAAACAGTAGAACCCAAACCGTTCAATCTCTTCTGATCTCCAAGGCAGGGGGAAGGAGGGTGGGTATTAGGAATGTAGGCGAGATGGATCCCAAACATCTGAAGTTATGGTGAGTACATAACTAAAAGATGTTATGTGATCCTATCTCGCCTACATTCTGACTGATGGGACAGCGTCCTAGCACCTAAATCCTGGGTGGCTCACTGGAAAACACTCCTGAGTACCGTGGAACCAAATGATGCTCGTCCTTTAGATGCCACATCCAATTTATAGTGGGAAATGAAAGTGTGCGGGTTGGACCAAGTAGCCGCAGCACAAATTTCAGAAATAGCGAGCTTGGAATGGAATGCAATAGAGGTAGCCATAGCTCTAGTAGAGTGAGCTTTGACAGATGTTGTAAGTTGCTTATTTGAAGTGGAATAAGCTTGAGTTATGCAATCTCTGATCCATTTGGCAATAGTAGCTTTAGTGATGGTTTTACCCAGTTTATTATCTGAAAAGGACACAAACAATTGATCTGTTTTCTGAATTTGCTGAGTCCTATCTAGATAGAAGCGTAATTGCCTGTGAACATCCAACGTATGGAAGGTATATTCCGCTTTGTTTGAAAATTTTGGAAAGAAAACTGGTAGCTCTAAAGATTGTTGGAGACAGAGATTAGAGCAAACTTTTGGGACAAAAGATGGGTTAGGTCTAAGTGATACTCTATCCTTGTGAAAAATCAAGTACGGTGGTTTGATAGATAGGGCTTGAAGTTCTGAAACTCTTCTTGCAGAGGTAATTGCAATTAAGAAGGCAGTTTTCTAAGACAGATATTTCAACTCACATGTAGCAGCTGGTTCAAAGGGGGAAGACGTTAAGGCACGAAGTACTAAATCAAGATCCCACGGAGGCGCAGGATGAAAAACTGGGGGTCTTAAAAGCACAGCACCTTTCATGAAAGTTTTACATAATCTGCTGCTCATCAACGGTGGGTCTATGGATTCGTGAAATTTGGAGATAGCTGCTAGTTGGACTTTAATAGTAGAGACTGAAGATCCTTGATTAAACAAGGATGTTAAAAATTTCAAGACCTCTGGTATCGGGGCAGTAATAGGGTCTAAGCCTCTGAGTTGAGCCCAGATAGCAAACCTCTTCCACTTACTGTGATACAATTTCTTAGTGGTGGGTTTGTGGGCTGAAGATAAAATGTGAATAACTTCCAGGTCCAAGGTGTGATTTCTGACTAAAGTCGGAAGTGGAGGAGCCAAGCTGTTAATTTCAAAGTGTGAAGGGACTGGTGCTGTTGTCCCGACTGATGAACCAGAAGGTCAGGAGTTAGATCCAAGAACCAAGGACCGTCCAGAGTATATTTCTGTAGGTAGGGGAACCATACCTGACGAGGCCAGTACAGAGCAATTAGAATCATTATGGACCCCAATTGGGAAGCTTTCTGGATGACTTTGGGGAGGAGTGGAATCGGAGGGAAAGCATAAAGCAGTCCTGTTGGCCAAGGTTGGACTAGAGCATCCGTAGCTGCCTCCCCTTGACGCGGGGTCAAGGAAAAGAACCTTTTGCACTTCGTGTTTTGTGGTGTTGCAAACAGGTCGCAGCACGGAATCCCCCATCTTTTGAAAATCTGAGCTGCTACTGTTTCGTTCAGAGACCACTCGTGAGGAAAGAGAATAGTCCTGCTCAGTCTGTCTGCCAATACATTGGATTTTCCTGGAATGTGGGTCGCTACCAGGAAGCGCTTGGTAGCCACTGCCCACTCCCACACCCTCATGGCCTCTCTGCAAAGGGGGTAAGATCTGGTCCCTCCTTGCTTGTTTAGATACCAGACCACCGACATGTTGTCTGTGTGTATGGCGATAATGCCTTGAGGGAGAAACTTGTGGAGGGCTTGTAGGGACAGAAGTACAGCCCTCATTTCCAACACATTGATATGGAGAAATGTTTCGTTTTGGAAGCCAAGAACCCTGAACTGACCTGCCCAGACAATGCCCCCACCCGTCTGGGAGGCATCCGTTGTCAAGGTGGCCACCGGAGGGGGTATAACAAAAGGTCTTCCCTGATTCAGATTGGATGGCAGAAGCCACCAGCGGAGGTCCCGTTTGCACATTTCTGTAATCAGTATGTGATGATTGAGGGGGAGATCCTGAAAAGACCATTGTGTCGATAACAGCCACTGAAGAATCCTCATGTGCAATCTTGCTAGAGGAACTAGGAGAACCGTGGCAGACATTGAACCTAAAAGTTGCAGGACCATCCTGGCTGGGGCTTTGGATCTTAGAAGCAGGGCTCGGACTTGATCTTGTAATGTTTGTATCCTTTCGGTAGGAAGGAAGATTCGCATTAATTTTGAGTCTATCTCTGCTCCTATGAATCTTATGCGCTGAGAAGGCAGCAAGACAGACTTTGACCAGTTGAATGTAATTCCCAGGGAAGTACCCAGGGAGATGGTGGCTTGTAGTTTCTCTAGTAGTAGATGCCTGGTGGTGGCAGTCAGAAGCCAGTCGTCCAGATAGGGAAACACTTGGAATCCGAGACTCCTCAGGTGAGCAGTCACTACTGCCAAACACTTGGTGAACACCCTGGGGGCTGTGGTGAGACCAAAGGGCAGTGCACAAAATTGGAAATGACTGTCTCCCAGGCTGAAGCGCAGATACCTCCTGGACGCCTGATGTATCGGTATGTGATAATAGGAGTCCTTGAGATCTATGGAGCACATCCAAACCTCTTTCTCCAACAATGGGAGAATGGATTGTAAAGTGACCATTCGGAATTTGGACTTCATGACGGACTGGTTTAGTTTGCTGAGATCCAAAATGGGTCTCAGGTCCCCTGTCTTTTTTGGCACTAAAAAGAACCTTGAGTAATTTCCGGATCCGATCTGGTCTGTGGGGACCGGTTGGATGACTCCTTTTTCTAGCAGCTTTGAAGCTTCTACGGCTGCAATTTCCCTTTGACTGGGTGGTGGGTCCGGGATTTTTGGACGGTGGGGGTGAGTGTGTGAAGGGAATGGTGTAACCTCCGGCAATAATCCGAAGCACCCATCTGTCCTGAGTAATAGACTCCCAGGCTTTTAGGTGCTTGGCAAACGGCACCCGACTGGCTCTGAGCAGCACAGCCGGGCAATCCCTCATGAAGTGTGGGAGGCTGAAGAGCCACGAAAGGACTCGTGGTCTCCAGTGTTGCGGGGCCTCTGCCGCCTCTGGGACGGCGTCTCCCAGAAAAATTTCCCGTCCTCTGCCTCTGGAAGGGAATCTTCCTGCTGTTGGGGAAAGAATTTCTGTGATTTGGAACCACATCTTCCCTCCTCTTTAGCCTTGGGATAAGGCCGAAAGGGAGTGGAATAACGTGCTCCTACGGCAGATACAGTCTTTCCCTTCTGCTCACAGCGGGTAAGAGTGTCTTTTACCTTGGGTCCAAACAAAGAGGAACCATCAAAGGGAGCGTTGGCAAAGGAAGACTTGAAGGCCTCCCCTAAATGACACAAACGGAGACAGGCTTGTCTCCGTGAGAGCCACGCCTGTGCCTGCCGCTCTGCCCCTTCGGCCGCATATGAAATGAGCCTCATGGACGAGTTAGACATCGAGTTAAGGATAGCCAACTGAGAGCTAACCGACTGGGTTAGCTGCTCAGGTAGGTTACCTGAGAGGGAGTCTGAGAGCTCCTTGACCAGATCCCTCTGTAGTCTGGTGAAATGTGCCAAATAATTCAGGGACCTCAGAGTAAAGGCCGCTGAAGTCAGGGTGCGCTTCCCTGCATCGTCCATGCTCCTAGACTCCTTATTAGGAGGATGGACGGACGTTGAAGCCTCTGCCACGTCCTGCTGGGTAGCAGATGCCACCACCATGGCATCTACAGCCACGCCTTCGTTAAGAACTCCTTCTCGGGTGAGGCAGACAAAAATTTGTTAGGGCGAGAAGGCACTGGTTCCACAGTATCTGGATGTTCCCACACCCTCCGACAAACCAAATCCAGGAGCTCGAAGGGCGGAGACACCCAGGAGGCGGAGGGCTGAGCCCCGAAGGCCTTGAGGAACGCCGACTCGTCAGCGGAGAGGGGTTTGGAATTCCAGCCTCGTTGCTTGAGGATCTCTAGAATGTCTGCAAATGAGACATCATCCGAGGACGACTTTGGGGACCCCTCCGCATCATCAAGATCAGTGTCCGATGTAAGAGACTCATCGGGGGAGTCCACGTGCTTCCTCTTGCACGATCTCTTCCTTGGGGGCTCCTCCGAAGACAACTCCGAAAGACCCTCAGGAGGAGGGGAACCCCCAGTGAGGGTAACCTCAGGCCCCGGGGCTCCGCTGCCTAGAGACAGGGGAACTGCCAAAGACCCAGTCTCCATGCCCAGGGAAGGTGCCGGTAAAGCCGTGAGATGGCCAAGAAGACTTGGCCAATGCACTCCTCATAGCTCTGAAGGCCGGACCCCAGAATCCTGGGAGGGTCCAGTCTCCGGAGCCATGATAGCAGACGGAAGTCCCGCGGCAAGCACCGAGAGGAGGCTTGGAACCGACAACATTGGTCCCGAAACGTCACCCCCGGGTCCGGCCGAAGAAGTCCGTGTGCTAAACTCGGACCCGAAGGCCGGGGTTGGAGTAAGGGTCGGAGCCGTCCCTAGGATCTCCACTGGCTCCATCAGCACCTGCTCCGACGGAGCCGAAGCGGTCGGAGGAGGAATGGCAATGGAGTGGGCTATCGGCTCAGAAGCCAATTGGGTCGGAGCCGAAACAAATTTCTGAAAGACTGGGGACTGGAAAAGTCTTTGCAGCACCCTGTCTATGTCCGAATCTGACATCCTTGATGACCTGGAAGAGACCGAAAGGGTCCGAGTAGGCCTCTCCAACGGCTCCAAGGGACTAGGGGACCGGCTCCGAATCGACTCGACAATTATCGGCGCCGAAGGAATGTCCAAACCAATTTCCATCGGTGCTGAAGAGGGCTTCGGCGCCGAGGAGGAAGTGTCTGAGCGGACAACCTTCATCGGCTCCGAGATCAGTGGAGCCGATGAAGATGACCCGCCTCTCGATGCCCCAGACGTCGGCTCCAAACCCAGAGGAGTCGAGGCTGGAGGCATCGAGGCAGACCGTTCCGCCCTCGGCTCCGAAGTCTGTGGAGCCGAAGGAGAAGCCTGCCTATGTTTTTTGGCGGTCGGTTTCGACGGACTGGTCGGAGCCGACGCCCTTTTCGTTTTAGCAGGAGAAGGGGAGGAAGCTAAAGCCTCTTCAAAAGAGGGTTTAATAAGGCCTTTTAAAATAAGTTTATTTTTCCTCTCTTGGAGGACCCTCGAGGAAAACGCGTGGCACACGCTACAGGACTCCTGCAAATGTTTAGCGCCCAAACAGTACACACAGAGAGAATGATCATCAGTTATTGACATTTTGAAACTGCACTTAGTGCACTTTTTAAACCCTGAAGGCCTAGGAGCCTGTGACATTATGGCAATCAAATTAGTGAAGTAGCCAAAAACACAAAACACACTAACTATCACAGAAAATTTTCAATCTCTCTCTCTCTTTTTTTTTTTTTTAAACAAGGACTGTCACAAATAGAAAAATACAAAACTAAAGGATCCAAGACCCCTAAAAACATAATACGGGACTCGCCAGACAACGGACTGACAGGGGAAGGCCCTTCAACTAAATGGGACTTCTAGTCAGACAATACGCAGTCACCACACAAGTAATTCACCAAGAAAAATCTTCACTCATACAACAAGAAACACAAGATAGCTGTTAAAACAGCTTTTTGTTGAATTTTAAGGAAATCCCTGACAGGAAAGTAAGTGAAAAACACTACTTAGCTCAGCCAAGCTCTAGACCACGTCTTCGCTTGTTAGCGGCAAATGAGATCTGGGGGACTGGTAGTGGTGCATCCTGGGATATAGTAAGCTCAGCCAATAAGAGACTTCGCTCTTTGGCATAAGCGTGCCGAGTCGGAGCCGAGGATCGGCTCCGAACCCATCAGTCAGAATGTAGGCGAGATAGGATCACATAACATCTTATTTTTTCAACGAAAGACTGACCTTGCTCCAGAATAGGATGTAGGTCTCCCATCTTTTTTGGCACTAAAAAGAAGTAACAGTAAGTGTCGGATCCTCTTTGTCCTGCTTGGACCTCTTGGATTGCCCTTTTTACAAAAAGCTGTTGAACCTCTTTAAAGGTCAACTCCCTTTGACTGGGTGGAGCATCTGGAAGGTAACGTCTTACTGGGGAGGGTTCCGAAAATGGAATAAAATAGGCCCTGGAAAAGTACAGTTTTGTACCTACCATAAATGTAGATGTTCGAAGATCCACATTGCTGCAGTCCTTACACTTGGGTAGTCCGCTGTCCTCGGTCGGCCCGAATATCAAAGTATTAGGCTGACGTCGGTCAAGGCGCTTAAGACTGACATCAGGACGTCAGGGTACAAATGCGCATGACCGACGTCATATCCTCAGTCTTTTCTTGCCCCAGATGTCAGAAGACCCTAAAAAGAAAGGTCAAAACCAAAAGACAGCAAAGAACAACCAACCACCCTAGTACTAACCCTATGTACAATATATACAATATTCACAATATGTACAACCCAAACCACACAACCGCCTCTAACTACAGAGGGGAAGGAGGGAGGGTAAATTGGACTGCAGCAATGTGGATCTTCGAACATCTACATTTATGGTAGGTACAAAACTGTACTATGTTCTTCATCTCACATTGCTGCAGTCCTTACACTTGGGTAGAATCCCAAAGCAGAGGTAAGGGAGGATGGCAAAACTATAAAGCAGTAGGAGCTGCCAAAATGCCCTGTAAAATTGCAGTGGCAAAACCAGCCCTAGATTTAGAGTAAAGTGGAAGGTGGTAATGCTTAGAGAAAGTATGCACTGAACTCCAAGTAGCTGCCTCCAAAATATCTTTAGTTGCCACCCCCCTTAAAAAGGCTGTAGAAGTGGCAGTAGCCCTAGTGGAATGAGGCCTAATCCCAGCTGGAATCTCCTTACCATGATGGGAATAACAGAAAGCAATACAAAACCCAATCCACTTAGAAATAGTTTGTTTTGACACAGGCTTGCCCTGAGAACCCAAAGCAAATGAAACAAATAACTGCTGAGACTGCCTGAACCCTTTAGTTCTGCTCAAATAATATCGCAACTGCCTGTGTATATCCAAAGTGTGCAAAATCTTTTCCCCTTTATTTTGGGGGTTTGCATAAAAAGTAGGCAAATGAATAGTTTGGTTTAAAGCCACACTAGAAACCACTTTAGGCATAAAGGAAGGATTAGTACGCAAAGATACCCTATCCTTATGGAAAATTAAGAAAGGCTCAACTGCCATAAGGGCCTGTAATTCAGAAACCCTTCTCGCAGAGGTAATGGCCAACAAAAAAGCAGTCTTCCATGATAAATATTTCAACTCAGCAGTAGCTGCAGGCTCAAAAGGTTGTAGAGTGAGTTTCTCCAACACAAAATTGAGATCCCAAGCAGGAGTAGGAGCTCTCCGGGGGTCTTATATTCTTTGCCCCTCTAAGGAATTGCTTAAACAAAGGATGAGAAAACAAAGGTGGGTCACAGTCATAGTGAGCAGAAATTGCTGCAGCATGAACTTTAATGGAAGAGAAGGACAAACCTTTGTCCAGTAACTCAGTAAGATATTGAAGAGCCACACTTAAATTAGGCTTAGAAACATCAAATTCCTTTGCTGTACTCCAAAATAAAAATCTCTTCCATTTATCTGCGTACACTTTCCTTGTACTAGGCCTTCTGGCCTCCAAAATAACATTCAAAACTTGCTGTGGAAGCTGAGACCCTCCAGGGTTTAAAACAGAATATGCCAGGCTGTCAGGTGAAGAGAGTGAAGTTTGACATTGAGTAAATGACTGTTCTCCTGAGACAGCAGGTGTGGAATCAAGGCAAAGGCCATGGAGGCTCCTACCAGACTTCTCAGTAATGGGTACCAGTGCTGTCGAGGCCAATCTGGAGCTATTAAAATCATCTTTGGCTTGTCCTGTCTGACCTTCAGGAGTACCTTTGGGAGGAGAGGCAGAGGTGGAAAGGCATACACATGAAGATTGCTCCAATTGAATGAAAGAGCATCCACTTTCCAAGCTGTGGGATGAAACCTTTTGTGCAAAACTTTGGCAGCTGGTAGTTTAGTGGAGAAGCGAACAGATCTATGTCTGGAGTTCCTCATAACACTGTCAATTTCTGAAATACATGAGGATCCAATTTCCACTCGTGGGGATCCATAATTTGTCTGCTCAACACATCTGCTAAGGAGTTCTGTGCTCCCGGCAGAAACCTTGCCTGAAGATTTAGCTGTAAACTGAGAGCAGTCTCCCACAAAATCATTGCTTGTCTGCAGAGAGGATAAGAATGTGTTCCCCTTGCTTGTTGATGTACCACATGACAGTTGTGTTGTCTGTTAGAACCAACACCTGCCCTGGAAGAAGTAAATCCTTGAAAGCTATTAATGCAAATTGGACTGCTAACATCTCCTTCAAGTTGATATGTAGATGTTGAAGTCTGGCAGGCCACGTGTCTTGTACCCACTTTCCATTTAGATGAGCTCCCCAAGCTTTGTCTGAGGCATCTGTCTTTAGAATCTGACTCGCCTCTGGCCGGGTCACAGAGAGTCCCTTGTTTAGGTGACATTCCTGAGCCCACCACAAAAATTCCTTTTGAATGCAAGGTATTATCTGAATGACAGTGTCCATATCTTGGCAGTGCTGTGTCCATACATTTTTGAGATACCATTGCAGCTTCCTCATATGCAGTTTGGCATTGGGAAGCACCAGAATACAAGATGCCATGAACCCCAAGGCTTGAAGGACTGTCTTTGCAGTCAGCCTGGACTGATGAGACAATTGATGGAAGTAAAGAGAAAGATTCTTTTGTTTGTCCGGGGTCAAAAAGGCCATCTGGGATGCTGTATTCAGTCTCACACCCAGAATGCACATGTCCTGAGAGGGTACTAGACTGGACTTTATTTCGTTCACAGAATACCCCAGGCATCTTAGCACTGCTATCACATATTGTAAATGATGAAGAAGTTCGTCCTTTCCTTGGGCCAGAATCAGGCAATCGTCCAAATAAGGATAGATCTGTATTCCTCTTAGCCTGAAGAAAGCTATCACTGGAGCCAGAACCTTCGTGAACACTCTGGGCGCAGTAGATAAGCCAAAGGGCAATGCAGAGAACTGATAATGAGAAGTCCCAGCTCGAAAACGCAGATACTTCCTGCAACTTAGCCTGATAGGAACATGAAGGTAAGCCTCCTTGAGATCCAGAGTCACCATCCAGTGATCTTTGCCCAGCAGAGGTAAAAGCTGTTGTAACGTCAACATTTTGAACTTGGGAATGTCCAGATAAGTGTTGAGGATAGATAAATCCAGAATTGGTCTCCATGTGTTCCCCTTCTTTGGTACTAGGAACAGGCGAGAATAAAATCCTAGGCCCACTTCTGGCAGAGGGACCGGTTGTATGGCCCCTAATTGGAGTAGCAGAGAAATTTGTTTGTGAGCCTCTAGTCTTTGCTGAGGAGGAACGTCCGGCATGCCTTTGAAAGGAGGCAAGGTATGGAAATAAAACCTGTAACCTCGGCGTATGATATCTAATACCCATCTGTCTTGGGTAATCAAACTCCAATTTTCCTTGAAGAGTGCCAACCTTCCTCCCAAAGGTGCTGCCATGCAAGAAGGATCTGGCAGCTGAAAAGGTAGGTCATTGGGCCTGTTTACGAAAGGACTGGCCCCTGCCTTCACCCGAAGAATGTGCAGGAGAACTCCCTGTTCTAGGTCTGAAGGAGCTCTGAGCTCTGCCCCTACCACATCTAGATCTACCCCTAGACTGTGAATCATAAGAAGGGTACGTCCACCCCTTAGCAGGCCAATTCCTACTAAACTTCGGAGGCTGAACTTGCAAAAAATCTTTAACAGTCTGCATTGACTTAGCCTTGTCCTCCATTTTCTTCAAGACTGACTCCACAGGTGAACCAAACAACACATCAGACTGTAAAGGAGCATCCAAAATCCATGTCTTAACATGTTCAGATAAATTCTGATCCCTCAGCCAGGCGTGCCTGCGAAGAACTGACCCAGTGGCAGCCACCCTAGATGAGGCCTGTACAGCATCAAAACCACATTGTAAAGAATGCTTACCCACCTGTTCAGAAACATGTACTAAATCTTGTAATTCTTTACACTCAATGCCTTCCGCCAGAGCATCTACCTTAGACTTCAATTGAGAAAGAAGATAGTTTTGATATTTCAACATGTGAAACTGACAATTCAAAGCCCTCATAGCTAAGGTGGAAGAAGTATAGACTTTCTTTCCCCATCTATCCAAAGCTCTGGCCTCTTTATCTGGAGGAACCGGATTTTTACAACAGGGCCTTGACACCCTTAGGTCCCTGACTAACAGTTTCTGGGTCCCCTAGGACTCTTATAAAGATATTTATGAGCCTCAGGCACCCTGTAATACCTATCCGGTTTAACAGGAGCAGGAGGCAAAGAATCAGGATTAAGTGAAGCCTCTGCAAACACATCTTCCACAACATCCAGAACAGGAGGTATAGCCAAAGGCCTATGCTGGGGTAAAAGCAAAAATTCCCTAAGCCTTTTCCTGGAATCAGAGAAATCCTGACCTTCCCACTTAAAATGTTCCCTCATGGAATGAAGGGTCTCTGAAAAAGAAAAATCCTCTGGAGGAGAAGCAGAAGGAGTTGAATCATCTGCATCAGAATCAGAATAAGGAGAGTACTCCTGCAAGTCTTCAGCCGAAGACTCTGAAACATCTGAAGCCTGCTCAAAACTCCCCAACTCTGGTTCCACCCTAGGCCTCTTATCTGGAGGGGGCAAAGAACCTCTAATCAAAGTAATTAAATCTTCTGCCATTTTAAGCATGTGCTTCTTGGGCACAGATCCTGTAGAACTAGGAGTGACACCAACAGAAGCTAAACCTGGCCTGCCTCTGGGAGAAGCCTTAGAAACAGAAGGAGAGGGCCTAACCACCTTAGGAAGGGAGGGAGTACAGTAACCTGAGAAGCCCCTTCAGCCTGACCTGCCTCCTGAGAGGCCACATCCTGCAATAACAAAGTCTCCCCCTGGGACTCCAGAGAAGCCTCCGCGGAACCACCGTTCCACTGACGCCTCTAAAGAACCGGCGTCCGCACGGACGACTCTTCTTGCCTGGGTTTAGCTGCCTTGTCTTTGCGCTTCTTCGAAGAAGCGGCCGGAGCATCCGACGGCATCTTATAATTGCACCGCTTCCCGAAGACCAACCTGGCACAATCTAACCTTCGCTTAATAGTGCGCTTATTGAACCTAGCACAAAAGCGACACCCAACAACGTCGTGCTCAGGCCCCAAACAAGGAATACACAAAGTATGGTAATCTCTATGCGGTATCTGTTTCCCACAAGAAATACAGTTATTCACTTTTTCTGACATCCGGTAAACCACTGAGGCAAGAAAAAACTAAAATGTTCCCCAACGGGGTACTTAGCCAACTTTGACTCGGTCTGAAACTCCGGATTCGAAAAATTTCAGAACACCGAACGGCACTTGCAACGCTGCTTCTGCATCGGACCATGCGGCAAAAAAGACTGAGGATATGACGTCGGTCATGCGCATTTGTACCCTGACGTCCTGATGTCAGTCTTAAGCGCCTTGACCGACGTCAGCCTAATACTTTGATATTCGGGCCGACCGAGGACAGCGGACTACCCAAGTGTAAGGACTGCAGCAATGTGAGATGAAGAACATCGATATTTAACACACACTGATCAGAAGTGATGTTTGTCCAATCTAGTGGGTGTAGGGAAATGCAAAACCCAACTGCCTCCAGGGCACAGTAGTTGGGCAATGCTTCAGGAGTGCTGATAGGGCTGCTCAGAGAAGGGTTTCCTGTTGCCCTGATTTTGTGGACCCCCCCCTTCTGCCTCGAGGGGGTTGTAGTCCATTGAAACCTCTTCCCCAGCCTCTGGAAGAGGATTCATCAGGAGCTTCCTGAAAGGGAGACATTGCCTTATGGAACCACATCTTCCTAGTTTCCCTTTGGCTCTTACAAAAAGACCTCTGGGGAGTAGAAAGCTTGATCTTGACCACAGACAGTGTCTTCCCTTCCTGCTCGCTGTGGATCAAAGTGTCCTTGATTGAAAATCCAAAAAGAGTGGAACCATCGAAGGGGCACTGGTAAAGGATGCCTTGAATGGTTCCATGCACTCTCTCTAGGCACTCCTTAAAATGGAAAACATCGACATCTGTGCAGTGACAGAGACCTGGTTCAAGGCTCCAGAGAGTACCCCTGCATTACCAGGCTATAATTCATACCACACCTTTCGACCACCTAACCTGGACCGAAACGCTAAAGGCGGAGGCGTGTCCATATTCATTAAAGATATCCATACCTCTAGGCTAGTTGCTCAGCATAATGCATCCGAGATTATCCAAGTGTAACTAACTCTGGGCAAGACCGCAATCCAAATTGTAGCTTGCTACAGATCCCCCACCATGACCCAGGATTCCCACTCCTCATTTCTTAATACACTGAAAAATACTAGGGTAAAACCTAACACCCTAATAATGGGCGATTTCAACTACCCTACCATTAACTGGAAAAACTACTCATGCACCAACTCTTGTGCTCAACGTTTTCTGGAATTCATAAATTCCAGTGCCATGGATCAACTTATCCACACCCCCACCTGGGGCAGCAATATCCTAGACCTGGTTATTACCAACATGGGCAACCGGTGCTCCACACCAGAGGTCAATTCCTCGTTGGTCAGATCCAACCATAAGCTAATCACCCTAGACATCCACATCCCTCCCCCACCCCCCATTAGGGAAACCACAGTAAAAAATTTCTCCAAAGCCAACTTCATGCTTCTTAAGACAGAAGTGGCAAACTTCACGACACCCATGCTGACGGACAATAGAGGTACGACTGCAGAATCCTACACAAATGCACTTTATAAGCACTTACATGAGTGCATGGATCATGCAATCCCTAACAGAGCCAAGATGTTATCCTCCAAAAAAAGGAAGCCAATCTGGTGGTCCCCTGCCATAAACAAACTCTACAACAGAAGAAAGAAACAGTTGCAAAAAAGAGTAAAATCTCAAGATTGGAGAAACTCCCTGGTCAGCTTCAGTAAGAAGCTGAGATCCCTCATAAAATCCTCCAAAGCTAGTTATGAAAAGAAAATCGCCACTGACTCTAAAGACAACCACAAAGCATTCTATAGCTATGTCAAGAATCTCAATGGCAACACTCGGATCTGCTCTGAGTTACAGCACAATGGCACTAAATATACAGAACCAACGGATATTGCCAACATCCTGGCAGATAGGTTCAGTGCTAACTTTACCCCTCTGTCATCCCCTAAAGGGCCCATCTCTATACCAGAAGAATGCAAAGTTCCTGTAATCACGGCTGTACAGGTAAAAAACACACTATCCAAAGCCAAGAACACAGCATCCATGGGACCTGACAACATCCCAGGCTGTGTTCTACATGAACTACACAACGAACTGGCACCCTACCTAAGTACCATGTTCAATCATAGCCTCACCTCAGGCTATGTGCCCACTGAATGGCGCACAGCGACAGTTATCCCACTCCACAAAAGGGGAGCCACCACAGACCCCGGAAACTACCGCCCCATTAGCCTAACGAGCCTGGTCTGCAAGGCTATGGAGCATATCATCATGGAACTTATAAACAATGCCATTGGTAATCTCCAAACTCAGGACCCCACCCAGTTCGGGTTTGTAAAAGGCAGATCATGTCTCCTAAACCTGACAGACTTCTTTGAAGCAGTCACCAAAGCTGTAGATGAGGGTAAGGTGGTTCACACAGCCTATCTAGATCTCGCCAAGGCTTTTGACACCATCCCCCACTCTGGAATTATAGATAAACTCACTAAACTAGGTATAAATCCCTATGTCACAAGATAGGTTGCCAAATGGTTCACTGACAGAACCCACACTGTGAAAGTAGCAGACTCCAAATCCAGCTTCAGAGCAGTGACACGTGGAGTACCACAGGGTTCAGTCCTGGGTCCTCTCCTGTTTGGTATCTACTTCTCTGAAGTACAGGCCAATACAGAAGGTCTTTGGCTAACGAAGTTCGCAGATGACTGCAAACTAGGAGCCATAATCAAAACTCCAAAAGATGTGGACATCCTACAAAAGGGCCTTGCTGAGACAGATGCCAGGTGTCAAAGCCATGGCCTCAAGCTCAATGCCAAAAAGTGCATTGTCATTCCTTTTGGTAAAAACTCAGTACCCATGAACTACCACATAGGTGGTAGTCTACTTAACACCGAAAGGGTGATAAGAGACCTTGGGACACAGGTGGACAGTAGTCTCTCCTTTGATAATCACATCGCCACAGTAGTCAGGAAATCCTTCTATGTGGCACACCTCATCACAAAAGGTTTCTCATCCAGGAAAAAAGAGGTCATTGTTCCCCCTCTACTTGTCACTCATTAGACTCATTATAGAGTACAATGCCCCTTTTGGTATGTACCTCACAAGACATCTACAACAACTGGAAAGACCACAGAAATACCTCACAAAGAGGATTACCGGCCTCAAAGAGATGCCCTATGCAGACAATCTCAAAAAACTTTTAGTTATGTACTCACCATAACTTTAGATGTTTGGGATCCATCTCGCCTACATTCTGTACTGATGGGCTCGGAGCCGATCCTCGTCTCCGACTCGGCACGCTATGCTATAGAGCGAAGCCTCTTATTGGCTGAGCTATATTCTATCCCAGGATGCACCACCACTAATCCCCCAGATCTTGTTTGTCCGCATTCATGCACACACACATAACTTGTTTATATAACACTGCCAGATGTTTCAAGATGAAACAATAGAATTCGGACCGTCCGATCTCTTCTGATCTCCAACGCAGGGGGAAGGAGGGTGGGTTATTGGGAATGTAGGCGAGATGGATCCCAAACATCTAAAGTTATGGTGAGTACATAACTAAAAGATGTTATGTGATCCTATCTCGCCTACATTCTGTACTGATGGGACAGCGTCCCTAGCACCTAAATCCTGGGTGGCTCACTGGAAAACACTCCTGAGCACTGTGGAACCAAATGAAGCTCGCCCCCGAGATGCCACATCCAATTTGTAGTGGGAAATGAAAGTGTGCGGGAAGACCACGTAGCCGCAGCACAAATGTCACTAATGGCAAGCTTAGAATGGAACGCTATTGAAGTAGCCATAGCTCTTGTAGAGTGAGCTTTGACAGAGGTCGTAAGCTCTTTATTAGAAGAAGAATAAGCTTGACTAATACAGTCCCTGATCCATTTGGCAATAGTGACCTTTGTGACGGCTTTGCCCAATTTATTATCGAAAAGGACACAAACAATTGATCTGTTTTCCTTGTTTGTTGGGTCCTGTCTAAATAAAAACGCAATTGCCTGTGAACATCCAATGTATGGAAGATGTATTCCGCTTTGTTTGAGTACTTTGGAAAGAAAACTGGAAGTTCTAATGACTGTTGCAGGCAAAAACTGGAACAAACTTTAGGGACAAAGGATGGATTAGGCCTGAGGGATACTCTATCTTTGTGAAAAACCAGGTACGGTGGTTTTACAGATAGAGCTTGAAGCTCTGAAACCCTTCTGGCAGAAGTAATCGCAACCAGAAAGGCAGTTTTCCAAGACAGAAATTTCAAATCACATGTTGCTGCCGGTTCGAAGGGGGCGGAGGTTAAGGCACGTAATACCACGTCGAGATCCCATGGAGGAGCAGGATGAGAAATCGGAGGTCGTAAAAGCGCAGCACCTTTCATGAAGGTTTTACACAATCTGTTGCTCATTAAAGGTGGGTTTATAGATTCATGAAAATTGGAAATAGCTGCCAATTGAACCTTGATGGTAGAGACTGAAGAACCTTGATTGAATAGGAAGTTAGAAATTTCAGGACTTCGATACAGGAATAGTGATGGGATCCAGACCCCGGAGTTGAGCCCAAATAGCAAATCTCTTCCATTTGCTAGTATACAATTTCTTAGTGGCAGACTTGTGGGCCGATGATAAGATATGTATGACTTCCAGGTCTAAGGTATGATTCCTGACTATAGTCGGAAGAGGAGGAGCCAAGCTGTTAACTTCAAAGTGTGAAGGGACTGGTGGAGTTGTCCCGACTGATGAATTAATAGGTCTGGGATCTGATCCAGGAACCATGGACCGTCCAGTGCATATTTCCGAAGATAGGGGAACCATACCTGACGAGGCCAGTAAGGGGCAACTAAGATCATTTTGCTCCCCAAGTGAGACGCCTTTTGGATCACTCTGGGAAGGAGGGGAACTGGGGGGAAGGCGTATAGCAAGCCGGTGGGCCAAGGATGGGCTAATGCGTCCATAGGACTCTCCCCCGGAGCTGGAGTGAGAGAGAAGAACTTTCTGCACTTCGCGTTCAGTGGTGCAACAAGGAGTTCCCCATCTGCTGAAGATCTGAGTTGTCACTGCATCGTTCAGAGACCACTCGTGAGGAGAGAGGATAGTTCTGCTCAGTCTGTCGGCTATCACGTTGGATTTGCCAGGGATATGAGTTGCTATCAGAAAACGTTTGGTCGCCACTGCCCATTCCCAAACTCTCATGGCCTTTCTGCAAAGAGGGTAGGATCTGGTCCCTCCCTGCTTGTTCAGATACCATACCACTGACATGTTGTCGGAGTGGATGGCAATTACGCCCTGAGGGAGGTAATCGTAGAGGGCTTGTAGAGACAGAAGCACCGCCCTCATTTCCAAAATGTTGATATGAAGAAGACTCTCTTCTGAATGCCATTTGCCTTGGACTGACCTGCCCAGGGAATGCCCCCCCCACCCCATCTGGGAGGCGTCCGTAGTCAAAGTGGCCATCGGAGGAGGTGGAACAAAGGGTCGTCCCTGATCCAGATTGGAGGGCACCAGCCACCAGCGAAGGTCCCGTTTGCATGTTTCCGTGATCCGTATGAGGTGATTGAGAGGGAGATCCTGAAAGGACCACTGTGTCGAAAGAAGCCACTGGAGAATTCTCATATGCAATCTTGCTAGGGGGACTAGAAGAACAGTGGCCGACATAGATCCCAATAGCTGCAGGACCATCCTGGCTGGAGCTTTGGATCTGAGAAGCAAGGCTCGGACTTGAACCTGTATAGTTTGTATCCTTTCTGTAGGAAGATAGACTCGCATTCGGTTTGAGTCTATTTCTACTCCGATGAATCTTATGCGCTGAGATGGCAGCAACACAGACTTTGGCCAATTGAAGGTGATTCCAAGGGAAGTGCCTAGTGATATTGTGGCTTGTAGGTTCTGCAATAGTAGACGCCTGGAGGTGGCAGTTAGGAGCCAGTCGTCCAGATACGGAAACACCTGGAATCCTAGACTCCTCAGGTGAGCAGTCACGACCGCCAAACATTTGGTGAACACCCTGGGGGCTGTGCTGAGACCAAAGGGCAGCACGCGGAACTGAAAATGACTGTCTCCCAGGCTGAAGCGCAAATGTCTCCTGGACGCCTGATCTACCAGGATGTGGTAATAGGCGTCCTTGAGATCTATGGAGCACATCCAAACCCCTTTCTCCAGCAGTGGGAGAATGGATTGTAAGGTGACCATCCGGAACTTGGACTTTTTGACTGAACGATTTAGAATGCTGAGATCCAAAATGGGCCTCAAGTCCCCGGTCTTTTTTGGCACCAAAAAGAATCTTGAGTAAGTCCCTAAGTCGATCTGGTCTGCGGGGACCGGTTGGATGACTCCTTTTTGAAGCAGCTTTGAGACTTCTAAGACTGCAATTTCCCGTTGACTGCGTGGCGGGTCCGGGATTTTCTTGGACAGAGGTGGAGAGTGAGAAAAGGGGATGGCTTAACCTCTGGCGATAATTCGAAGCACCCATCGGTCCTGAGTGATACCTTCCCAGGCTTTTAGGTGCCTCGAAAAACGACCCACGACTGGCTCCGGAGCTGCACAGTCAGGCAATCCTTCAGGGATTGTGGAAGGCTGAAGAGCCACGAAAGGACTCGTGGTCTCCAGTGTTGCGGGGGCCTCTGCCGCTTCTGGGACGGCGTCTTCCAGAAAAATTTCCCCCTCCTCTGCCTCTAGAAGGGGGATCGTCCTGCTGTGGGGGATAAGGCTTCTGGGATTTGCAGAACCACATTTTCCCTCCTCTTTTAGCCTTGGGATAAGGCCGAAAGGGAGTGGAAAATCGTGCCCCTACGGCAGTCAAAGTCTTTCCCTCTTGCTCACAGCGGGTCAGTGTGTCTTTTACCTTGGGTCCAAACAAAGAGGACCCGTCAAAGGGGGCGTCGGCAAAAGAAGACTTAAAGGCCTCCGCGAAATGACACAGACGGGGACAGGCTTGCCTCCGTAGAGCAACGTCCGTACCCGCCTCTACCGCCTCGGCTGCATACGAAATGAGCCTCATGGACGAGTTAGATAATGATGACAGGGTCGACAACTGAGAGCTAACCGTCTGGGCCAGCTGCTCAGGTAGGTTACGCGAGAGGGAATCTGAGAGCTCCTTGACCAGATCCCTCTGCAGTCTGGTGAAGTGTGCCAAATAGTTCAGGGACCTTAAAGTAAAGGCAGCTGAACTAAGGGTGCGATTCCCGTACCGGTCCAAGCTCCTAGACTCCTTATTAGGAGGATGGACGGACGTCGAAGCCTCTGCCACATCTTGTTGGGTAGCAGATGCCACCACCAGGGCATCTACAGCCACACCTTTAGTCAGAAATTCCTTCTCCGGGGGTGCAGACAAGAATTTGTTTGGGCGAGCAGGCACTGGTTCCACAGAGTCTGGGTGTTCCCACGCCCTTCGACAAATCAAATCTAGGAGCTCGTCGAAGGGCAGAGACACCCAGGAGGCGGAGGGCTGAGCCCCGAAGGCCTTGAGGAACACCAACTCATCAGCGGAAGGGGGTTTGGAATTCCAGCCGCCTCGTTGCTTGAGGAATTCCAGGATGTCTGCAAAGGAGACATCATCCGAGGACGACTTGGGGGACCCCTCCGCATCATCAAGATCAGTGTCCGACGTGATAGACTCATCGGGGGAGTCGACGTGCTTCCTCTTGCACGATCTCTTCCTTGGGGGTTCCTCCGAAGATGCTTCAGAGGGACCCCCAGGAGGAGGGGAAACCCCACTGGGGGTGACCTCAGGCCCCGGGGCTCCGCTGTCTAGTGACAGGGGAACTACAAAAGACCCAGTCTCCGCGCCTAGGGAAGGTGCCGGTGATACCGTGGAGGTAGCCAAAGAAGATTTGGCCAAAGCACTCCTCATAGCTCTGAAGGCCGGACCGCCAGAGTCCTGGGAAGGTCCAACCCCCGGAGCCACGACAGTAGATGGAACCCCCGCAGCCGACGCACTGAGAGGGAGGCTCGGAACCGAAAATATCGGTCCCGAAACGTCCCCCCCGGGCCTGACCAAAGAGGTCCGTGTACTGAACTCCGACCCAAGGGCCGGGGTTGGAGTGAGGGTCGGAGCCGACCCGAAAATCTCCATCGGCTCCACTAGCACCGGCTCCAATGGTGCCGAAGCTGTTGGAGGAGGAATCACAACTACAGAGTGGGCCATCGGCTCCAAAGCCGACTGGGCTGGAGCCGAAACTAATTTCTGAAAGACTGGGGACTGGAACAGTCTTTGAAGCACCCTGTCGATGTCCGAATCCGACATCTTGGAAGACCTGGAGGAGACCGAACGGGTCCGAGTAGACTTCTCCATCGGCTCTGAAGGGCTAGGGGACCGGCTCCGAATTGATTCGATCACTATCGGCGCCGAGGGAGACCCCAAACTAATTTCCCTCGGAGCCGAAGAGGACTTGGCCCGAGGAAGAGTCTGAGCGGGCAACCCTTATCGGCTCCAAGATCAGTGGAGCCGACGAAGGTGACCCGCCTCTCGAAGCCCCAACCATCGGCTCCGAAACCAGAGGATTTGAGGCTGGAGGCATCGAGGCAGACCGTTCCGCCCTCGGCTCTGAAGTCCATGGAGCCGATGGAGAAGCCTGCCTAGATTTCTTAGTGGTCGGTTCCGACGGGCTGGTCGGAGCCGACGACTTCTTTTTCTTAGCCGGAGAAGGAGAGGAAGATAAGGCCTCTTCAAAAGAGGGTTTGATAAGCCCTTTTAATATTAATTTATTCTTCCTCTCTTGGAGGACCCGAGAGGAGAAGGCGTGACACACGCTGCAAGACTCCTGAAGGTGTTTGGCACCCAAACAATAAATGCATAAGGAGTGATCATCAGTAATAGACATCTTATAGTTGCAGCGTGTGCACTTCTTAAACCCTGAGGGTTTATGTTCTTTAGACATGATGCCAATGGTATGCAATAGTACAATGACAACGTATTAGCCTAGAGCTACTACAGAAAAAATTCCTAAACTTAGAATAAGAACTTTTTTTTTTTTTTTTTTAAACAAGAAGGGCAGTCAAAGGTCCACAAAACAGTTAGAAGACTAAGATACCAAGGAGGGCCAAGAACCCTTTAACTAAAACGATTGCTTGACCTACCAAAAGCAAAAACAGTCACACACAAGAGTACTCAACAACGCACGAAGGGAAGGCCCCTCTAACTGAAAAGTACAGTTGTGTACACCTACCATAAATGTAGATGTTCGAGTGTCTTCACTGTTGCAGTCATAACTGTAGGGTGCTCCTGCCGGCAGGCAGCCCGAGGTCGGCCAGAATCCCAAAGTCTGGGTCCGGCGTCGGCTGTATAAGCTAGTATCCTGACGTCAGCACGCCTTGGTACATAGCCGTCAGCCGACGCCATCTTCTCCAGCCTTTCTTGCCCTAGATGTCAGAAATCCCCAACAAATCAAAAATGAATCCAACAAGGAAACACAAATACACCACAAATAAGAGAAAAAGAGGGATAGGAGGGAGGAAACCGACTGCAACAGTGAAGACACTTGAACATCTACATTTATGGTAGGTGTACACAACTGTACTATGTTCTTCGTGTTTCACTGTTGCAGTCATAACTGTAGGGTGGAATCCCAAAGCAGTGTAGAGGGGAGGAGGCTTTAGATAGAAGAAGGGAGGCAAGAATACCCTGCAAGACAGCAGAGGCAAAGCCTGCCCTAGACTTAGAAAACAAGGAGATTGTAGTGCTTGGAAAAGTATGCACAGAACTCCAAGTGGCAGCTTCCAAGATATCCTTGGTAGGGACTCTCTGAGGAAAGCTGTAGAAGTAGCAGCTGCTCTAGTAGAATGACTTCTAATGGTCCCTGGAAACTGTTTCCCATGATGAGTGTAACAAAATCTGATTCCATAAGCAATCCATTTGGAAATAGTTTGTTTAGAAATAGGTTTTCCAAGAGAACTGGAGGCAAAGGAAACAAACAATTGGTTAGACTTTCTGAAATCTTTAGTCTTGTCCAAGTAAAATCGTAACTGTCTGTGCACATCCAATGAATGCAAAATCCTTTCCCTTTATTTTGAGGATTTGGAAAGAAAGTAGGAAGGTGAATAGTCTGATTTAAAGCCACTTTCGAAATCACCTTAGGCATGAAAGTAGGATTGGTCCTCAAGGATACTCTGTCCTGATGGAAAATAAGGTATGGTTCCACAGCCATGAGAGCTTGCAACTCTGAGACCCTTCTGGCAGAGGTCAATGCTAACAAAAGAACAGTCTTCCAGGATAGAAACTTAATATCTGAAGATGCAGCAGGCTCAAAAGGAGGCAAAGTAAGTTTTTCTAAAACATAATTAAGATCCCAGGCAGGGACAGGAGGGGTCCTTGGAGGCCGCAATTTTTAGCCCTCTCAAGAACTGCTTCACCAAAGGATGTGAAAAACAGGAGGATCAGAACTGAAATGCAGAGATAGCAGAAGCATGAATCTTAATGGAAGAAAAGGAAAGTCCTTTAGATAAAAGTTCGAAGGTAAAGCAAAATAGAGGAGAGATCAGGAACCTGAGGATCAGAGCCTCGGTCCTGCATCCAAATAGAAAACCTCTTCCATTTAGAGGCATAGGATTTCCTAGTGCTAGGCTGTCTAGCTTCCAAAAGAACATCCAAAACTTGTTTGGGAAGACTAGAGGAAATCAAATTCCTTTGAAGAGCCAAGCTGCCAGGCAAAGGGTCTTGAGATTGGAATGTAGTAACTGACCCTGATGCTGGGACAGAAGCGAAGGGTTCAGTGGGAGAATCCAAGGAGGCCCCGAGAACTGGAGCTTTAAGGTTGGATACCAAAACTGTCGAGGCCAATATGGAGCAATCAAGATGAGAAACTTGGGCTTGTCCTGTTTTATCTTCAGTAGTACCCGAGGCAGTAGAGGAAGAGGAGGGAAGGCATATGCTGAAAGGCTTCTCCAGCTGAAGGACAGGGCATCCACTCTCCATGCTGTTTTGTGGAAGGACCTGGTGCAAAAGTGAGGCAGCTGATGATTGAGATGGGATGCAAACAGATCTATCTGGGGACATCCCCAAACTGCAGTAATCCTGTTGAACAAGTTGGTGTCTAGCATCCATTCGTGAGGATCTGAAATGGTTCTGCTCAGGCTGTCTGCTAAGAGATTCTGTTTCCTGGAATGAATTGAGCCTGGAGATGCAGATTCAAATTTAGAGCTGTGTCCCATAAACCCATAGCTAGTCTGCAAAGGGGGTATGAATGAGAACCCCCCTGCTTGTTGATGTACCACATGACCGTGGTGTTGTCTGTCTTGAATTAGCAGAGGCCCTGGTTGTAAAAGGTTTTTGAAGGCTAAAAGGGCATTTTGAACTGCCAACATTTCCTTCAGATTGATGTGCCAGTGAAGATGGTCCTTTGTCCAGGTTCCCTGCTGGCAATTGTCTAGAAAGTGTGCTCCCCAAGCATAATCCGAGGCGTCCGTGGTTAGGATTTGAGCAGGTTGAGGGAGACGAAAAGGTTTTCCTTCATTTAAAGTGCATGCCCTGGACCACCAGAGGAACTCCTTCTGGAGGCAGGGGATCAGAGGAATCAGAATATCCAGATCGTGGTAATGCTGTGACCATACACTTTTCAGATACCAATGAAGCTTTCTCATGTGAAGTCTTGCGTTTGGAATCAACAGAATGCAGGAAGCCATGTAGCCCAGAGCCTGCAGGAATTTCCTTGCAGTGAGCTGAGATAGAGTTGCCAAGGTGTTGAAAGTAGAAGCCAGCTGAGTTTGTTTTTCTGGAGTGAGGAAGGCCCTTTGTAAGGTTGTATTTAAGAGGGCTCCCAAGAAAACCATTTGTTGAGAAGGGATCAAATGTGACTTTTTTATGTTCACTGAGAATCCCAGTAGTAGGAGAAGACGTTGAACAAAGTCCAGGTGTTGAAGCAGAAGATCTTTGCTGTCTGCCTGAATAAGGCAGTCGTCCAAATAGGGGTAAATCTGGATCCCCTGAAGTCTGCAGTAAGCCACTACTGGTGCCAGGCACTTGGTGAAGACTCTGGGCGCAGTAGATAAACCAAAGGGCAGAACAGAGAATTGAAAGTGCCTCGAACCTGCCTTGAACCTGAGGAATTTCCTGCGTTCTTGTCTGATAGGGATATGCAAATAGGCTTCCTTTAAGTCCAATGTCACCATCCAGGCGTCCTGAGAGAGCATTGGAAGTAGCTGTTGCAGAGTAAGCATCTTGAACTTTGGAATTTCCAAAAAGGTGTTTAACACAGAAAGGTCCAGAATAGGTCTCCATGTGTTTTGTTTTCTGGGGACCAGAAACAGCCTTGAATAAAACCATTTTCCCATTTCCGAGAGTGGAACAGGTTCTATGGCTCTCATGGCCAGAAGAGCATCCACTTGAGTTAAGGCCTCTGACCATTGAAGTTTTGGCAGATCTGGCCAACCGTGAGTCCTTGGCAAAGTGTGAAAGTGGAACTTGTAACCTTTTAAAATCACGTCCAATACCCATCTGTCCTGGGTAATATGAGTCCAATTTCTGTAAAAAAGAGACAGTTTTCCTCCGAGAGGGGCGTCCAGGTGAAGGGGTCCTGAAGCCCAACCGAGAGAGTCATTGAGTTTGCTTTCTTTGAGATAGGGATCTGTCTTCTCCCCTTCTAGGTGAAGAAGCAGTCCATTGTCTAGATCTGTATGAGGTCTGGCCTTGACCACGACCTCTGGAGCGTCTGTATCTTCCCCTTTGAGGCCTGTCAGACGTGGGAAAGGACCAATTTTTAGAGGGCCAATTCCTGGAAAATCTAGGAGGCTGAACTTGCAAGAAATCTTTTACAGTCTGCATGGACTTTGCCTTTTCTTCCATCTTTTTAATAACTTCCTCAGCCTTAGAACCAAAAAGAACATCTTGTTGAACAGGGGCATCTAATAACTTAGCCTTAACCTGTTCAGGTAAACTTTGTTCACGAAGCCAGGCATGTCTCCTAATCACAGTACCAGAGGCAGCAGCCCTGCAAGAAGCATCCAAAGCATCAAAACCACAATGTAAGCTATGCTTGTTAACCTGTTCAGTAGCATGCAAAACATCCTGAAGTTCCTTATCCTCTGCACAAGCAGGAAGGGAAGCAAGCTTTTGCTTTAAAACAGACAAAAGAAATTGCTGATATTTAAACATATGAAACTGTCAATTTAAAGCCCTTACAGACAGGGTAGCAGAAGTATATACCTTTTTTCCCCACCTGTCTAAAGCACGAGAATCCTTCTCAGAGGGAATAGGATTTTTAGAAGTAGCAACCTTAGCAGCCTTAGAGCCCTGAGAAATAGTTTCAGGATCCGCAGAAGGGTTTTTAAATAAAAATAAATGACAGTCAGGAACCCTATAAAATCTATCAGGCTTAGAAGGAGCAGGAGGCATGGAATCAGGATTCAAATTAGCCTCAGAAAAAGCATCATCTACAATGTCCAAGACAGGAGGGATAGCTAAAGGCCTATGCTGAGGAAGAAGAAGAAATTCTCTAAGCCTCTTTTTGGAGGCAGAATATTCCTGTCCTTCCCAATGAAAATGTTCCCTCATCTCATGCAAGGTTTCCCCAAAAGAAAAATCCTCAGGCGGAGAGGCCGAGGGCAAATAATCCTCAGTATCCGAATCCTCATAAGGGGGGAAGGAATAGTCCTGATCAGACGAAGAAACAGAAGATACAGAAGCCTGATCAGAGGAATCCAGAGTAACATCCTGTCGAGGCCTTTTCTCAGGAGGGGGATGAGAAAGTACAGTTTTGTACCTACCATAAATGTAGATGTTCGAAGATCCACATTGCTGCAGTCCTAACACTTGGGTAGTCCGCTGTCCCAGTCGGCCCGAATACCAAAGTATAAGGCTGACGTCGGTCAGGGCGCATTAGTCTGACGTCAGGACGTCAGGGTACAAATGCGCATGACCAACGTCATATCCTCAGTCTTTTCTTGCCCCAGATGTCAGAAGACCCTAAAAAGATAAGGCCAAAACCAAAAAACACCAAACACTCCTGTACCAAATATATATATATACAATATATACAATTTACAAAAGTACAACCCCACCCACACAACCACCCCTAAACACAGAGGGAGGGAGGGAGGGTAATTGGACTGCAGCAATGTGGATCTTCGAACATCTACATTTATGGTAGGTACAAAACTGTACTATGTTCTTCATCCCACATTGCTGCAGTCCTAACACTTGGGTAGAATCCCAAAGCAGAGGTAAGGGAGGCTGGCAAATCATAAAGAAGCTGGAGCTGTCAACATGCCCTGCAAAATAGCCGTGGCAAAACCAGCCCTAGATTTAGAGTAGAGAGGAAGGTGGTAATGCTTAGAGAAAGTATGCACTGAACTCCAAGTAGCTGCCTCCAAAATATCCTTAGTTGCCACCCCTTAGAAATGCTGTTGAAGTGGCAGTAGCCCTAGTGGAATGAGGCCTGATCCCAGCTGGAATCTCCTTGCCATGATGGGAATAACAAAATGCAATGCAAAACCCAATCCACTTAGAAATAGTTTGTTTTGACACAGGCTTGCCCTGAGAACTCAAAGCAAAAGAAACAAACAACTGCTGAGACTGCCTAAAATCCTTAGTCCTGCTTAAATAATAACGCAACTGCCTGTGTACATCTAAAGTGTGCAAAATCTTTTCCCCCTTATTTTGGGGATCTGCATAAAAAGTGGGCAAATGAATAGTTTGGTTTAAAGCCACACTAGAGACCACCTTAGGCATAAAGGAAGGATTAGTGCGTAATGATACCCTATCCTTATGGAAAATCAAAAAGGCTCAACCGCCATAAGGGCCTGCAATTCAGAAACCCTTCTTGCAGAAGTAATGGCCAACAAAAGCAGTCTTCCATGACAAGTATTTCAATTCAGCAGTAGCCGCAGGCTCAAAGGGTTGTAGAGTAAGTTTCTCCAACACAAAATTGAGGTCCCAAGCAGGAGTAGGAGCTCTACGTGGGGGTCTTATATTCTTTGCCCCTCTAAGAAATTGCTTAAACAAAGGATGAGAAAACAATGGTGGGTCACAATCATAGTGAGCTGAAATTGCTGCAGCATGAATCTTAATGGAAGAGAAAGACAAACCTTTGTCCAATAACTCAGTAAGATATTGAAGAGCCACACTCAAATTTGGCTCAAACATCTAAATCCTTTGCTGCACACCAAAATAAAAATCTCTTCCATTTTCCTGCGTACACTTTCCTTGTACTAGGTCTTCTGGCTTCCATAATCACATTCAAAACTTGTTGAGGAAGCTGAGACCTGCTATGGTTCAAAACAGAATATGCCAGGCTGTTAGATGAAGAGAGTGAAGCTTGACATTGAGTAGATGCCCGTCCTTTTGAGACAATAGGTGTGGAATCAAAGGTAAGGGCCATGGAGGCTTCCTTACCAGACTCCTCAGCAATGGGTACCAGTGCTGCCGAGGCCAATCTGGAGCTATTAAAATCATCCTTGGCTTGTCCTGTCTGACCTTTAGGAGTACCTTTGGGAGGAGAGGCAGAGGTGGAAAGGCATACACATGAAGATTTTCCCAACTGAAAGAAAGAGCATCCACTTTCCAGGCTGTGTGATGAAACCTTTTTGCAAAACTTTGGCAGCTGGTGGTTTAGTGGAGAAGCGAACAGATCTATGTCTGGAGTTCCCCAGGACACTGTCAATGTCTGAAATACATGAAGATCCAGTTTCCACTCGTGGGGATCCATGATTTGCCTGCTTAACACATCTGCTAAGGAGTTCTGTGCTCCTGGTAGAAACCTTGCTTGAAGATTCAGTTGCAAGCTTAACGCAGTCTCCCACAAAATCATTGCTTGCCTGCATAGAGGATAAGAATGTGTTCCCCTTGTTTGTTGATGTACCACATGACAGTTGTGTTGTCTGTTAGAATCAACACCTGCCCTGGAAGAAGTAAATCCTTGAAAGCCAGTAATGCAAACTGGACTGCTAACATCTCCTTCATGTTGATATGTAGATGCTGCAGTCTGGCAGGCCACTTGTCTTGTATCCACTTTCCATTCAGATGAGCTCCCCAAGCTGTGTCTGAGGCATCTGTCGTTATAATCTGACTCGCCTCTGGCCGGGTCACAGAGAGTCCCTTGTTTAGGTGACATTCCTGAGCCCACCACAAAAATTCCTTTTGAATGCAAGGTATTATTTGAATGACAGTGTCCAAATCCTGGCAGTGCTGTGTCCATACATTTTGAGATACCATTGTAGCTTCCTCATATGCAGTTTGGCATTGGGAAGTACCAGAATACAAGATGCCATGAACCCTAAGGCTTGAAGGACTGTCCTTGCAGTCAGCCCGGACTGATGAGACAGTTGATGGAAGTAAATAGAAAGATTCTTTTGTTTGTCCGGGGTTAAAAAGGCCATCTGGGATGCTGTATTCAGTCTCACGCCCAGAAAGCACATGTCTTGAGAGGGTACTAGACTGGACTTTATTTCGTTCACAGAATACCCTAGGCATCTTAGCACTGCTATCACATATTCCAAATGCTGAAGAAGCACGTCCTTTCCTTGAGCCAGAAGCAGGCAGTCGTCCAAATAAGGATAGATTTGTATTCCTTTTAGCCTGAAGAAAGCTATCACTGGAGCCAGAACCTTTGTGAATACTCTGGGCGCAGTAGATAAGCCAAAGGGCAATGCAGAGAACTGATAATGAGAATTCCCAGCTCGAAACGCAGATACTTCCTGCAAATTAGTCTGATAGGAACATGAAGGTAAGCTTCCTTGAGATCCAAAGTTACCATCCAGTGATCTTTGCCCAGCATAGGTAAAAGCTGTTGTAACGTCAACATTTTGAACTTGGGAATGTCCAGATAAGTGTTGAGGATAGACAGATCCAAAATTGGTCTCCACGTGGTCCCCTTTTTTGGTACTAGGAACAGGCGAGAATAAAATCCTAGGCCCCTTTCTGGCACAGGAACCGACTGAATGGCCCCTATTTGGAGCAACAGAGAAATTTGCCTGTGAGCCTCTTTCCTTTGCTGAGGAGGAATGTCTGGCATGCCTTTGAAAGGAGGCAAGGTATGGAAATAAAACCTGTAACCGTGGTGAATGATATCCAATACCCATCTGTCTTGGGTAATTAAACTCCAGTTTTCTTTGAAGAGTGCCAACCTTCCTCCCAAAGGTGCTGCCAGACGAGAAGATTCTGGCAGCTGAAAAGGCAGGTCATTGGGTCTGTTTAAGAAAGGACTGACCCCTGCCCTCACCAGAAGACTGAGCAGGAGAACTCCCTGTTCTAGGCCTAAAATAACCTTGAGCTCTGCCCCTACCACGTCTAGACCTACCCCTAGACTGGGAATCATAAGCAGGATATGTCCACCCCTTGGTAGGCCAATTTCTACTAAACTTCGGAGGCTGAACCTGCAAAAAATCTTTAACAGTCTGCATAGACTTAGCCTTGTCTTCCATTTTCTTTAGAACTGCTTCCACAGGCGAACCAAACAACACATCAGATTGTAAAGGAGCATCTAAAATCCTTGTCTTCACATGCTCAGCTAAATTCTGATCCCTCAGCCAGGCGTGCCTGCGAAGAACCGAACCAGTGGCAGCCACCCTCAAGAGGCCTGCACAGCATCAAAACCACATTGCAAAGAATGCTTACCCACCTGTTCAGAAACATGAACTAAATCCTGCAACTCTTTACACTCAATACCTTCCGCCAAAGCATCTACCTTAGACTTTAATTGTGAAAGGAGATAATTTTGATATTTCAACATGTGAAACTGGCAATTCAAAGCTCTCATGGCCAAAGTAGAAGAAGTATACACTTTCTTTCCCCATCTATCCAAAGCCCTTGCCTCTTTATCCGGAGGAACAGGATTTTTAACAACAGAAGCCTTAACACCTTTAGGCCCCTGTGAAACAGTTACTGGGTCTGCCCTAGGACTCTTAAAAAGATACTTATGAGCTTCAGGCACCCTATAATATCTATCCGGTTTAACTGGAGCAGGAGGCAAAGAATCAGGGTTCAGAGAAGCCTCTGCAAAAACATCCTCCACCACATCTAGAACAGGAGGTATAGCTAAAGGCCTATGCTGGGGTAGAAACAAGAATTCCCTAAGCCTTTTCCTGGAATCAGAGAAATCTTGACCTTCCCATTTAAAATGCTCCCTCATGGAATGAAGAGTCTCTGAAAATGAAAAATCCTCAGGAGGAGAAGCAGAAGGAGTAGAATCATCCACATCAGAATCAGAGTAAGGGGAATACTCCTGCAAGTCTTCAGCCGAAGACTCAGAAGCATCCGAACACTGCTCAAAACTCCCAAGCTCAGGTTCCACCCTAGGCCTCTTATCAGGAGGGGGCATAGAACCTCTAATCATTGTAATTAAGTCTTCTGCCATCTTAAGCATATGCTTCTTAGGTACAGACCCTGAAGAACTAGGGGTAACACCTGAAACAAAACTTGGCCTGCCCCTGGGAGAAGCCTTGGAAACAGCAGGGGAGGGCCTAACCACCTTAGGAAGGAAGGGAAGAACAGCTACCTGAGAAGCCCCTTCCGCCTGGCCTACCTCCTGAGAGGTCACATCTTGTAGTAATAAAGTCTCTCCCTGGGATTCCAAAGAAATTTCTGGCTGAACCTCTGGCTCCACCGAGCCCTCTAAAGAACCGACGTCCGGTACGGATGGTTCTTCCAGCCTAGGCTTTGCTGTTTTGTCCTTGCGCTTTTTTGACGAAGCGGGCGGAGCATCCGACGGCATTTTATAATTACACCACTTCCCAAAAACTAACCTGGCACAATCTAATCTTCTCTTTATCGTGCGTTTGTTAAATCTAGCACAAGAGCGACAGCCAACAACGTCGTGCTCAGGCCCTAAGCAAGGTATACACAAGGTATGGTAATCCCTATGAGGTATCTGTTTCCCACAAGAAATACAGTTATTCACTTTTTCTGACATCCGGTAAAATACTGAGGCAAGAAAAAACCAAAATATTCCCCAACGGGGTACTTAGCCAACTTGGATTCGGTCTGAAACTCCGACTTCGGAAAATCTCAGAACGCCAACCTGCACTTGCAAAACTGCTTCTGCATCGGACCATGCGGCAAAAAAGACTGAGGATATGACGTCGGTCATGCGCATTTGTACCCTGACGTCCTGACGTCAGACTAATGCGCCCTGACCGACGTCAGCCTTATACTTTGGTATTCGGGCCGACTGGGACAGCGGACTACCCAAGTGTTAGGACTGCAGCAATGTGGGATGAAGAACATCCCCTAATCATTGTAAGCAAATCTTCAGCCATCCTCAATAATTGTTTTTGTGTCTTGGGAGTGGATTCAGAAGCAGCTTGAGCTGGAACTTTAGACTTAGAAGGAGTCTTTGTCTTTGCCTTTGCCTTTGAAATAGTGATGTGAGTAGGCCTGAAAACCCCCTCAGAAGCCGGTACCTGCACAGCGGTTCCGGACCCATCTGAAGGAGCGACGTCCGAAGGTCCTGCAGCAGTTAAAATAGTGGGTCTTGATGGCTCCCCATGGGAGTCCGTATCGGCCATCGGTTCAGAAGCGGCGGACGACAGGGGCTGCAAAAGCGCCTCACTGACGACAGCCGAACCGGATGCTGGCTCCAGCTGCAACGAGTCCTGTTTGGACCTCGGAGGCCTGTCCTTGTCTTTGCGCTTCTTTTGAACTCCGGTAGCGTCCGACGACATTCTATAATTGAAGCGTCTGCCAAAATAATTTAAAGCCCAATCGTACCTGCGTTTGATAGTACGAGAGTTGAACCTGGCACAGAACCGACAACAAGAAACGTCGTGGTCAGGGCCTAAGCAAGGTAGACAGTAAGAGTGGAAATCTTTATGAGGTATTTGTTTCCCACGCTATACAATTATTAACTTTTTCTGACATCGGAGGAACAAGAAAAGATTCTAACGGGTACTTAGCTTTGAGAAGAGAAGTAAGAACTTCGGACCGACAACAATCAAATACGCTGTTTGAAAATCGCCAACCAACGTTTTGCGAGCTGCTTTCCACCGCACGGCAAGAAAGACTGGAGAAGATGGTGTCGGCTGACGGCTATGTACCAAGGCGTACTGACGTCAGGATACTAGCTTATACAGCCGACGCCGGACCCAGACTTTGGGATTCTGGCCGACCTCGGGCTGCCTGCCGGCAGGAGCACCCTACAGTTATGACTGCAACAGTGAAACACGAAGAACATCGGGAACCTTTCCCTGTGAAAACACAAACTTTTACCACAAAAATTTAACAAATAAAATAGCTAAATACAGTGATAGCCGTTAAAACAGCTTTTGGTTAATTTTAAAGAAATTTTCTGACAGAAAAAATTCTCTCAAAAAGACACTTAGCTCAGCCAAGTTCGAGACCACGTCCTAGCTTGTAAGCAGCAAACGAGATCTGGGGGATTAGTGGTGGTGCATCCTGGGATAGAAAATAGCTCAGCCAATAAGAGGCTTCGCTCTATAGCATAGCGCGCCGAGTCGGAGCCGAGGATCGGCTCCGAGCCCATCAGTACAGAATGTAGGCGAGATAGGATCACATAACATCTGCAGCTTTACTCCATTGCATATCGCCTACTCAGAGGCGATCTCTGCCTAACACACAAAGCTATATCAAACCCAGAGCTTTCAGACATGCTCCACTTAAAGAAATCCCAATCCCTACGAGCTACACGCTCTAGGGACCTAAACCTTGTCACCACAATAAACAGAACATGCTGGAAGGATAGATTCCTGTCCCAGACACTTCCCATACTCTGGAACAAACTACCTATCTATATCAAACAAAGCTCCTCATTAGCACTGTTCAAGAAAAATCTTGATGATTGGATGGGAGATAGGAAATTCACCCCGAGGATCACTTCTGTGGCTCTGCTCGACAGTGGCACAGGAAATAATTTTCTTGGGTGGCAAAAGCCAGGGTACCTTTGGCTAGGCTTATATAGGCACTAGGGCCAATAGCCTAGTACCTACCTATGAACCTATGAACACGCATAAACGTAACCAGGCATGACGCCTCAAAGCAATCCCTGTAACAGCTGCCCAAGAGGTAGCTTCTGCCGCACTGGAAACTAACCTCATTGAGGAATTCGCAAGGGAAGTCAGAGTGGATAGCTGGGGAAACACCTTCTTGAGGTCTTCCACCAGCAACAACTCTGTAAAGGAAGTGGAAAGCTCTTGGACCAAATCCTTTTGCAGGCGGATAAAATGTGCCAAATAAGTTGTTGCTCTCAGTCCAAAGGTAGCTGAGGTGTTCAACCGCTTTCCAAAACAGTCTATCACCCAGTACTCCCTGTTTGGGGACTGGACCGTGAAGCTCTGCTCTGCTAGTTCCTTTTTCATGCCAGTGGTAACCACGATAGTATTGACTAGGACTTCTTTGCCCCTGAAAGAACGTTCTGCAGGAGGATTCAGAAAATTACTAGCCCTTTTTGGAACAGCATCTACCATGTCTGGTTCCTTCTGGGCCCTGCCGGTGATCAGATCCATTAACTCATCAGCAGGGGGGACACCCAGGAGGTAGATGGGCCCGTCCCAAAGGCCTTCAGAAGCACGGTCTCCTCCGAAAATGGAGGCTAGGGAGACCATCCACCCTTTTGTTTCAAAAGCTCAAGGATACCGCCAAATGAGACATCATCTGGCGGAGATCTGGGGGACCTGTCTCCTTCCTCAAGGTTCATATCCTTGGTGAGGGACTCCATGGGGGAGTCCAAGTGCCTCCTCTTGCACTTTCTCTTACAATGCACCTCCTTTGCTAGGGGCTCTGGGGAGAACTCAGAAGAGACAGGGACTTCCAGGAGGAGGAAACGCCCTGAAGGCTCAATCGGGCGGGCTGACCCTGGACTGGATGGGAGGCCTCACCACCCAAAGTAGAGAGAGGCAGGGAGGCACCTGGAGGTGCGGTAGAGGAAACTCCAGACCTGGAGAATATCATCTCTACCACGAGGAAGGTGGAGAGGCTGGAAGTGGGCCTGTCCCCCACGTCCGAGAGTGAAGTTCCCCAGACAGGAGGGGTCTGAGAAGATGGTACCAGATCCCCAACCCCCTGCAGAGCCAGCATCGACAACTACGGGATGGGGCTCACACCGCTCTGAGGGTGGGGGAAGAGAATAAGCCAAGGACCCTGACAAGGTCAGGAAAGAGGGGATACTCTGCCTCACCAGAAACAAAACCACTGGGGTTATATGAGGAGAAAGCAAAACCTGGAGGTGCGAGGCACCCCTAGCCGGATGGATAGGATGAACCAGGAGCCCCAACTCTATTTGGGCCTTGAGGAAGTTCCTCATCATCCTGTCCATGTCTGAGGGCAAGAGACTCTTAGAAGATCTAGAGGAGGAAGAGAAGTGGGTAGACTTGAAGGGAGATCTTCCTGATCTACAGCCATGTGTTGGGGAATGGTTCCAAAGTCTCAGGGCCAACTGGGACCTCTGTTTAGAGTTAGAAGGAACAAAAAGAAATTATTTCTTACCATAACGTTCCATCTGTGTTGTAGATCTCTGTTCATTCATTACAGATAGGACCTCAGTTCCGTCCTCGGTATCGATACGGCTGTTTCCCAGCTCGCACAAGCCAAAAACTCTCAGCTAAGAACCTACCCACAATGCCCCTCTCCTAACTACTCCAGATCGAGTTTGCCCGCCCTAGATAAAAGATGTAGTAACAGAAAAAATAGTAGGATGCTCTGTTTGAGCAAATACCCTAACCAGGATTTCCTAAAGTCCACCAGGAGTCCAGGCAGGGGGAAGGAGGGCGGAAAGTAATGAATGAACAAAGATCTACAACACAAATGGAACTTTATGGTAAGACATAACTTCTTTATCTGATGTAAATCTTTGTTTATTCATTACAGACAGGACCAAGTCCCCAGCTACTTGAGTCCTGGGTGGCCCGAAGGAAGAATATTACTGAGCACCACAGAACCAAAAAATGCTCGTCCCCTGGAGGCCAAATCCAATTTGCAATGAGATATAAAAGTATGAGGTCTTGCCCAAGTGGCTGCTGCACATATATCATTTATTTTTATTTTTTTTTTTATTTTTATTTTTATTTTACATTTGTTAACCGGGCTAGTCTGGCTGGATACATGTCCATTTTCAGCAGAGGCCCGAGGAGAAAAGCTCCATTACGTACTAGTCAACTTACAATACAAAGATTTAAACAATCAAATAACAAATATCAAAACCAAAACCCCAAGCAGGCCAATTATATAAACATAATAGCAAATAAAAAAGATCAAATTTTTTTTTATGAAGTTTAGTGAGATGCTGAGGGATTAATAAACAGGAAAATAAAGACTGAGAGGCAATCTTCTTGAATGATTGCTAGAGTAAGACTGCTAGTAAATGCAGAAGTCTGGTAATAGACTGTCATATGGAGAGTAAAATATAAATATACATTTAAATATAAATTGCCTATGTAGAAATGAGAGTAGAAAAAAAGTTGTGGCAGGGTACTAGAAAAAAGGTAGGGGATAAACATATAAGAGATAAGTAGACAGGTAGTAAAAGAAACAGATGACAAGATGTAACGAAAGGAAGAGAAAAGAAATGTTAAAAGTGGGTCAGTAGAGGCATAATTAATGGTAAATAAACAACTAGTTGCATTGAAGGGGGGGCTAGAAGAGGATAAATCATTGGTGAGCTCAGTCAGGATTAGTGCATGGGCATAGCCAGTGGGTTTGTAGATGGTTTCTTATTTTTTTTTTGAAAAGGTGAGGAGAGCTTAGGGTGGTCAGGTCTATGGGAAGTTTATTCCAATAAGATCCTACAGTGTTGGCAAATAAGGAGTCACCTGCTTTATTGTGGGATTTGAGAGTAGTTACTAGAAGCTTCCTGGCAGAGCGAAGGGAAGTAAGATTTTTGTATGGGGTGATGAGGTTATTTAGTATGGGTGTATTGGAGGGTAATGTAGAATTTTAAAAGTTAAGACTAATTGATGTAGAAGTATTATATTCTGAAGTTCTAGCCAATTTAGTTGTTTTAGATTGAGACAGTGATGTATACGGAATGGGGAACCTGTGGCAAACCTGGCAATACTGTGGTATGCTGTGTTGAGTTTTTGAAGGTTAGCTTTAGAGAGGTTGATAAATGATGGAGAGGCATACAATAGAGTGGAGAGAAGGTGAGTTTGGGCAAGAGACACTCTGGTAGTAGCAGTAAGAAAGGGTTTTAGTCTATACAGGGCACCTATTTTTTTATTAACAGTCTTGATGGTCAGATCAATGTGGTAGTCAAAGCTTAGCTGATTGTCTATTGTGACGCCCAGTAGTTTAGTGGAACTATCTGGAGTAATGGTAGTGCCATTACAGGACACAATGGAAAATGAGATAGGGGCAGATTTAAGGGTGGGGGTGAATAGTAGCAATTTGTTTTTTTTGGGATTGAGGAGGAGACAGATATGTTGGAACCATTTTTCTGCTGCTGTAAATACATTCTGGGTGTAGGAGTGAAGTTTTTCAGGAGATGAAGCAGAACAGATGAGAGTAGAATCATCTGCATATTGTATACAAGTGGATGTTGGGAGCGAAGTGGGTAGGTTGTTTATGAATATGGAGAAAAGGAGGGGCCTAGGATAGAGCCTTGTGGGACACCGATGGTGACAGGGAGCTGAGAGGATAGATGACTATCCCAGAGGACTGCTTGTTTTCTATCTTTCAAATAAGAGTCGAACCACTGTAGTGCTAATGCATCAAGTGAGAGGGATTTTAAAGTATCTAGGAGAAGTTTATGGTTAACCATGTCAAAAGCTTTTGAGAGGTCAAGGAAAAGTGCAGAGGAGTAGAGGTTGTTATTGCGGTTTTTGTTGATCATGTCTGTGAAGGAGAGAAGGGCAGTGGAAGTACTATGGTGGGGCCTAAAACCATGTTGTGAGTCTACGAGTAGATTATTTTGTAAGAGATGATATAAGAATTGATGGTGAATGCAACGTTCCATAATTTTAGCTAGTGGAGACAGAAGGGCTATTGGGCGGAAATTAGAAAGTTCATTGGAGTTGCCTCCTTTGTGGAGGGGAATGATATGGGAGATTTTCCAGCAGGAGGGGATAGTGGATTCTGTTATAGTTCTGTTAATTAATATGGAGACTGGGTAAGCTAATTCATGTGCAGCTAGTTGTAGATATTCAGCTGGTAGTTTGTCGGCTGAAGGGGTGCAGTTTAAGTTTAGAGAGTAACTTACATATGTAGGTAGTGGAGACTGTATTAAATTTTAGTGTAGAGGTGCTGTTTAGAGAAGGGGTTATTTGAGGGGAGAGGGGGGGAGTCATGGTGTTAGCTAGAGAGGTGACTGTTTCAGAGAAGAAGTTGTTGAAAGTATTGGCTATTATATTGGGTTGGGTCTGAGCTAGGCTAGCTGGTGTAGGTGTTTTGGTGTTCCCTGGATGGAGCAGTTTATTGATACCTGACCAGAAGTGTTTGGGGTTTTGATTTTTGTGTTGTTGATACTGAAGGTAGTAGTTTTTTATCCAGGAGGGTAAGTTTCTTAGTTGTATTTCTCAGGTGTTTGTAGTTTTGATGGTCAGATGGGTTTTTAGTGGATCTCCATTTTGTCCACAACTTATTTCTATCTAGCATTGTTTGTTTGGTTTTTTTGGAAAGCCAGGGGGCTGCTTTAGAGCCTATTCTAATTATTCGGGATGGTGCATGATGTTGGAGAATTTTTAGGAAGGTATTGTTGAAATAGGTAACTGCTTGATCAATTGGGAGGTGTTTTAGAGCCGACCAGTTATATTCTTTGAGTTCATTACGGAAAGAAGACAGGTTAAAATTAGTTTTGTTGTGTACAGTACGAAAAGTAGCTTGTTTGGGATTGTTGTATTTTTGTTTAGAGATGTAGGTTAGGAGATGATCGCTGATATTGTCACGGAGTGTTCCAGTTTTATAAGAGAGGGGATTATTGTTGATTAGTATCCAGTCTAGAATAGATAGTTTATTGGTAGATTTGTGTATTCTAGTAGGGGTGTTTATAGTTTGTTGAAAGTTAAAAAGGTTAATGTGAAGGGTCGGTTTGGGTGAGATACAGGAGTTCCAATCAATATTAAAGTCTCCTAAGATAATGGTTTCCTGAGGGAAGCTACTGGAGACCCAGCTAAGAATATTTTCTAGTGTATTTGAGTTATTGCCTGGAGGGATGTAGGAGCATATTATGTAAATGGCTTTGTTTTTATTCACTTGGAGTTTGGTACAGAGTATTTCAGCATTGCTTGGGGAGGGGGGCAGGGAGTCAGTTAAGGTTACCTGTAGTTGGGATTTGTAAAGTAAGTCCACTCCTCCGCCCTTTTTGTTAAGGCGGTCTTGCCTTAGGGTACTATAACCTGGGGGAGTGAATTCGTTGTCTTTAGTACCTGGTTTAAGCCATGTTTCAGTGAGACAGAGAATATCAAAGGCATAGAGGTCAATTAAAGCATGGAGTTGAGTGATTTTATTGTTGATACTACGAATATTTAGGTGAGCTATAGAGAGGGAGTCATTAGAGAAAGGAGAATTGAGATTGTTGGCAGTATGGTTAGAAGTGGTGTGGGTAAGAGGATTGTTGGGGCCAGGGTTGGGGTGGATGTCCCCGTATATCAGTAAAAGAGTTTGAGGAGTTTGATATATTTTTGAGATTTTGTAGGGTATTAGATAAGGCCGTTTAGTGGTTAGAAATCTATTATGGCGTAATTTGTGGTAGAGAGGGGGAAGGTAGGGATAGGAAGATAGGATATTAATATCATCCACAGAGGCTCTGGAATGAAAAGCTAAAGAAGTAGCCATAGATGTGGTAGAATGAGCCTTTATTCTGGAAGGTAAGGATAGCTTATTCTGTTGGCGGATAAAGGTAATGAAATTTCTAAGCCAAGAGGATAAACCTTGGAAACAGGTTTACCCAATCTGGGTCCTGCAAAGGCCACAAACAATTGATCTGTTTTCCTGAAAGATTTAGTCCTGTCCAAATAACAATAAAGCTGCCGGTGCACATCAAGGGTGTGCAAAAGGTACTCCCCTCTATTAGAATGCCTTGGGAAGAAAACCGGCAGGTCAATAGATTGGTTAATGGAAAAGCCAAAAATTACCTTGGGCAAGAAAGAAGGGTCAGTACGAAGGGACACCCTATTCGTGTGGAAGATCAAGTAAGGACTCTTGACACTCAAGGCCTGCAGCTCAGATACTCTTCTCGCTGAGGTGAGTGCTACTAGAACAGTTAGTTATGTACTCACCATAACGATCGATGTATGTGGTCCATCTCGCCTACATTCATTACTGATGGGTTCAGAGCCGACAATCGGCTCCAACTCGGCCGACTGTTTTCTAGCACAAAGTCTCTAATGGGCTGGGCTAACTGGTATCCCAGGATGCACCTCTCTCAAACCCCCAGATCTTGTTTGCTTACATCGCAATCACTCCACATACACCAATCTCACTAAGAGGAATATCATCCACCAGGAAAAGGGAATAAACCGATTCTGAAGGGTCTCAGAGCAATTTTCCTCCAAATCCTTCAGGCAGGGGGCAGGTGGTAGGGTACGTAAGAATGTAGGTGAGATGGACCACATACATTGATCATTATGGTGAGTACATAACTAACTGATGTTATGTGGTTCTATCTCGCCTACATTCATTACTGATGGGACAGCGTCCCTAGCACCTCTAACCCGGGAGGCTCATAGGAAAATACTCCTGAGAACCGTGGAACCAAAGGAAGCCCGGCGTCTAGATGCCATGTCCAGCTTGTAATGAGAGATAAAGGTGTGATGAGAAGCCCATGTGGCCGCTGCACAAATGTTGTCCAAGGAAAGCCTGGCATGATATGCTATTGAAGTCGAGACCGCCCTAGTGGAATGAGCCTTGACTGGGAAAGGTAAGTGTCTGCCTGCTGATGAGTAAACAAAGGAAATGCAATCCTTAATCCACCTGGAAATTGTGCACTTGGAAACAGAGCTACCCGTTCTATTCCCCGAAAAAGAGACAAATGATCCGATTTTCTTAACTGTTTCATCCTGTGTAATTAGAATCTTAGTTGTCTATGCACATCCAATTGATGAAATTTGAACTCCGCCTTGTTGGAGAAGTTGGGAAAAAACACAGGTAACTCAATGGATTGGTGGAGATTAACTGTAGACGACACCTTAGGGAGGAAGGACGGATTAAGTCTCAAGGAAACCCTGTCCTTATGGAATATCAAATATGGGGGCCTAATGGACAATGCTTGAAGTTCTGATACTCTTCTAGCCGAGGTGATGGCCACTAAGAAAGCAGTCTTCCAGGACAAGAATTTTAGTTCGCAAGTGGCAGCCGGCTCAAAGGGCGGAGAAGTGTTGGCTTGCAATACCAGATTTAAATCCCATGGCATGACGGGTGCTGACACAGGAGGACGCAGTAACCAGGCACCTTTCAAAAAGGCCTCGCAAAGTTTATGGCCCATAAGAGCGGGCTCATAGGACACATGGAAGTTAGAAATGGCCGCCAGCTGCACTTTAATGGTCGAGGGAGCAGAGCCTTGTCAGAAGAGCATATCTAAAAGTCTAAGACCGCTGATATAGGGGCTGTGAAAGGGTCCAGGCCTTGAGACTGAGCCCAGATGGAGAAACTCTTCCATTTGCTAGAGTAAATTCTTCTGGTGGAGGACTTGTGCTCCACCTCAGGTGAAAGGAAATATAGTCTAACTATCGATGGAAGTGGAGCAGCCAGGCTATCAACCTGAGGGGCTGTAGGGAGGGGTGGAGCTGTCCCGACATATGAGTCAAAAGGTCTGGCACTGGGTCCAGAGTCCAAGGACCATCCACTGTGTACCGTTGAAGGAAGGGGAACCAGACCTGGCGGGGCCAGTGTGGGGCAATCAGAATCATCTTGCTTCCCAAGTGAATGGCTTTCTGAATCACTCTTGGTAACAGAGGAAATGGAGGAAAGGCATAGGGCAGACCGGAAGGCCAACAGTGGACTAGAGAGTCCCTGGGTGACTCCCCCTGTGCGGGGATCAGAGTGAAGTAGTTGCTGCATTTGGCACTGAGGGGACTGGCAAAGAGATCGCAGCAAGGCTGAACCCACCTGCTGAAGATCCGAGTTGCAACTCGGTTGTTCAGGGACCACTCGTAAGGCATCAGAATAGCTCTGCTTAGCCTGTCTGCTATCACGTTGGATTTTCCCGGAATGTGCGTTACCACTAGAAACCGTTGGGAAGACACTGCCCAATTTCACACTCTCATGGCTTCTCTGCAAAGGAGGTAAGACTTGGTTCCCCCTTGCTTGTTCAGGTACCAAACAACTGACATGCTGTCTGAGTGAATAGCAATTGTTCTCCGGGAAAGAGAGCTCTAAAGTGCTTGCAATGCTAATAGCACTGCTCTCATCTCCAGGACATTGATTTGTAAGTGTACCTCGTGATCCTGCCAAGTGCCTTGGACTGTTCTGCCCAGATAATGCCCCCCCACCCTATCTGGGAAGCATCCATGGTCACTGTGGCAGCAGGAGAGAGGGGGAGTAGATTCCTCCCCTTGTCCAGGTTGGAGGAACATAGCCACCAACGGAGATCCTGCCTGCAATGCTCTGTGAGGAGAATCGGGTGAGAGAGGGGTAAATGTTGATAGGACCACTGGACTGAAAGGAGCCACTGGAGGATCCGCATGTGTAGCCTGGCTAAGGGTACTAACATGATGATCACTGCCATGGATCCCGATAACTGAAGACCTAACCTGGCTTGGACCTTCTTCCGGGGCAATAGAGCCTGGACCTGAGATTGCAACACTGTTATCCTTTCTTGAGGTAGAAAGGCCCTCATTAGGACCGAGTTTAACTCTGCGCCTATAAATACAACATGCTGTGAGGGCAGCAAGGCAGAGTTTTCCCAGTTTAGTGTAATTCCTAACCTTTGACAAAGGTTTATGGTAGCCTCCCTGGCTTGGATGAGGAGATGCCTGGTGGGGGCGGTAAGGAGCCAATCATCCAGGTAAGGAAACACATGGAATCCTAGACGTCTCAGGTGAGCTGTCACCACTGCCAAGCACTTGGTAAACACCCTGGGGGCTGTGGTGAGACCAAAGGGCAGGGCTCGAAACTGGAAATGACTGGCTCCCAACCGGAAGCGTAAATGATTCCTGGATGCCTTGTTTATCTTGATGTGATAATAGGCATCCTTGAGGTCGATGGAGCACATCCATACTCCCTCTCCCAACAATGGGAAGATGGATTGAAGAGTGACCATTTGGAATATGGACTTCAGGACGTAGTGATTCAATCGGCTGAGATGCAGGATGGGTCTTAGGTCCCCTGTTTTTTTCAGCACCAAAAAGAGTCTTGTGTAAGTTCCTGATCCGATCTGGTCTGAGGGGACCTGTTGGATGACTCCTTTTCTTAGCAGCTTTAATATCTCTAGCGCTACTTGATCCCTTTGACTGGGTGGAACGTCCAGGATTTTTTTGATTAGGGGAGGGAGTGAAGCAAAGGGAATGGTATAACCTCCGGTGATTATTCGAAGTACCTATCGATCCTGAGTGATGCTCTCCCAGGCTTGAAGACGCCTCGAAAAACGACCCCCGACTGGCTCCGAGCAGCACAGTCGGGCGATCCCTCAGGGATGCTGACAAGAAGATCCGCGAAAGGAGTTGCGGTCTCCCAGATTCCGGGGGCCTCCTCTGCCCCTAGGACGGCGTCTTCCAGAATAATTTCCCCCACCTCTGCCTCTGGAGGGGGGGCTCATCATGAGTGGCTGGGAAAGACTTCTGTGATTTCTTGAACCACATCTTCCCTCCTCTCTGAGCCTTGGGTTAAGGCCTAGACGGAAGAGAAAAACGGGCCCCTATGGCAGATAAAGTCTTACCCTCCTGTTCACATCTGGTGAGAGTCTCTTTCACTTTGGGTCCAAAAAGAGAGGACCCATCGAAGGGGGCGTCCATGAAGGAAGACTTGAACGCCTCCGCGAAGTGACATAGGCGCATCCAGGCTTGCCTCCTAAGAGCCAAGCCTGACACTAGCTGCCCTACTCGCCCCTTCGGCTGCACAGGATAAGAGCCTCATGGACGAGTTTACAATGGAACCAAGGGTAGACAACTGGGCGTTAAGAGTCTGCGCTACCGCCTCAGGCATGTTACCCGTCAAGGTATCTCCCAACTCTTTGAGGAGATCTCTCTGGAGCCGAGTAAAGTGACAAAGGTAATTCAGAGACCGCAGTGTAAAGGTTGCTGAAGACGGTATGCTTCCCATAGCGATCCATACTGCTGGACTCCTTGTTAGGAGGATGGACAGAGGAAGAAGCTGCTGCAAGTTCTTGCTGAGTGGCTGACGCCACCACCATGGCATCTACAGGGACCCCTTTTGTCAAAAACTCTTTCCCTGGGGGAGCAGACAGGAACTTATTAGGACGACTGGGCACTGGTTCCACGGAATCAGGGTGCTCCCACACCCTTCGACAAATCAGGTCTAATAGTTCGTCGAAGGGTGGAGACAGCCAGGAGGTGGAAGGTTGAGCTCCGAAGGCCTTCAGGAATACCGACTCCTCCTCAGAGGGGGGCTTGGAAGGCCAGTTGCCTCTCTGCCTCAAAATCTCCAGGATGTCAGAGAAGGAGACGTCATCGGAAGATGACTTAGGGGACCCCTCTGCATCTTCGAGGTCGGTATCCGAGGTGATGAACTTGTCTTGGGAGTCTATGTGCTTCCTCTTGCACAACTTCTTCCTGGGAGGCTCCTCAGACACAGACTCTGAGGGGCCCTCAGAAATCTGGGGACCGCTCATGGGAGTGTCCTCAGGCCTTCGAGCTCCGCTGTCCACTGATAGAGGGGCGTCAGAGGCTCTAGCCAGGGTGTATGGGGACGGAGTGGCCGATCCAAGTGATGTCACTGACGACCTGGCCAGTACGCTCCTCATAGCCTAGAAAGCGGGTCCCCCCGAATCCGAGGAGTGACCCGTCTCCGAGACCACAACCGGAGTCGGGATCCCCATAGCCAAAGCGCCGAGAGGGAGACTCGGGGCCGACAGAAGTCCCGATGTATCCCCCTCGGGCCTGACCGAGGAAACCCAAGTGCTGAAACCAGATGACAGAACTGAAATGGTTGGAGCCGACGACGGCTCCGATAAACCCGCCAGGGTTACCGGAGCCGGCATGAGGACATCACTCGGCGCCGAACACTCCGGCTCCGATGACACAATGCTCGGAGGAAGAATCATCGGTATCGGCAAGGGAATAGGCTCCAGAGCCGACTGGGTCGGAGCCAAAAACAATTTGGCTAACACCGGCGACTGAAGGAGCCTCTGAACCACCCTATCCACGTCCAAATCGGATAACCTAGAGGATTTGGAGGCAACTGAAGGAGATGAGGATCTCCTACCTATTGATTCCTGTGTAACACTGGGTGACCGGCTCCGAATCGGCTCCAAAATGATCGGAGCCGAGGTCGACTCCAGTATCACCGATACCTCCTGCGGCCCCGAAGACAGTGGAGCCGAGGAAGCAGAATCCAAAACAGAGCTCCTATCCTGCAGCTCCGAAGCCAACGGAGCCAAGGAAGTAGTAACTATCTTCAAAATCTTCTCTGGGGGCTCCGAGGAACTAGATGGAGCCGGAGATCGTTTCTTAGTTCTGGTGGATTTGGATCTGCCAATAGAAAAGACAGACTCTATATCCTCTTCAAAAGAGGGCTTGACCAGGCCTTTCAAAATCAGTTTATTTTTTCTTTCCTGCAGTACCCTAGAACTGAAGAAATGACAGACACTACAGGATTCTTGTAAATGAATTGCGCCAAGGTAATAAACACAGATGGCATGCCCATCTGTGATCGACATTTTATAGGCACACTTTGAGCATTTTTTAAACCCGGAGGGTTTATGCTCCTTTTGCTCTTTAGACATGTCCAACAAATTCCAAACACTCAACACAACAATAGGAAGGTGGGATACACTACAGGAACTCTAATTTAAACGCTCCTAGGGATCGAAGAAAACACTGATAACAAGATGAAGGAGAGGACTAGGTCCCTCTAAATTAAACGGGCCTAGCCTGCCAAACACAAGGGAAACCGCACACACTCTCCACAAAACTGCAACAAGCCCAAAACACACACAAGCACAATATAGCTATGAAAATAGCTTTTGTTTCACAGAAAGGTATAAAAACTTTAGAAAGTTTTAGTCAAAAAAGGTATTTAGCCACAGCCAATCTCGAGACCACGTCCTAACTCAACAAGCGGCAAACGAGATCTGGGGGTTTGGGAGAGGTGCATCCTGGGATACCAGTTAGCCCAGCCAATTAGAGACTTTGTGCTAGAAAATAGTCGGCCGAGTCGGAGCCGATTGTTGGCTCCGAACCCATCAGTAATGAATGTAGGCGAGATAGGACCACATAACATCTACGGTTTTCCATGACAAAAATTTCAAATCACATGAATCAAAGGGCTCGAAGGGAGAACCTGTGAGAGACTGAAGCACCAGGGTCAAGTCCCAGGATTCTAAGGGAGGCTTGACCAGAGGTTTAACATGTAATACTCCCTTCAAAAAAGTCTTGCATAGGCGGTGTGACATAACTGAAGAATTATCAAGACCGTTATGAAAATTGGCGATAGCTGCTAAATGTACAGTGATCGTTGAAGCTGAGACTCCTGCATGTAAAAGACTAGTCAGGTATTGTAGGATCTTTTGAATAGGCATAGAGAAAGGGTCTAAGTTCTGATCTTTGGCCCAAATAGAGAACCTAGTCCATTTACTAGAATAAACCTTTCTAGTGGAAGGTTTGTGTGAGGCCAGAAGAATTTCACAAACTGCAGATGGGATGTCAGGCAGCCTGGCAATCACTGGAAGTGGAGGAACCAAGCTGTGAGCTTGAGACTGTGCAGGTTCGGATGAATCAGTCCCTGAGGATGAGATAACAGATCCTGGGAATGATTCAGGATCCACGGGTTGTGAATCAGATGAGGCCATAGAAATGGGAACCAGACTTGATGTGGCCAGTAGGGAGCAATGAGGATCACTTTGCTTTTCAACCTCTGAGCTTTCTGGAGAAATTTTGGAATGAGGGGAAATGGGGGAAAGGCATACAGAAGCCCCAGGGGCCAATTGTGTGTTAGAGCATCCCTCGGTGGTTCCCCCTGAGGGGGTTCAAGACAAAATATCTTCTGCATTTGTAGTTTAGTGGGGAAGCAAACAGGTCGCAGCAAGGCTTGCCCCAATGTTGGAAGATCCGATCTGCTATTACAGGGTTGAGGGACCACTCGTGAGGCATCAGGATGTTCCTGCTCAGATTGTCTGCAATAAGGTTAGAACTCCCGGGAATGTGTGTTGCTATAAGAAAGCGATTGGAAGCTATCTCCCAGTGCCAAATCCTCATGGTTTCCTGACACAAGGGGTAAGATCTGGCTCCGCCTTGCTTGTTGATATACCAGATGACTGACATGTTGTCTGACTGGATTGCAATGGTCCCCGAGGATAGGGATGCATGGAACACTTGCAACTCTGAGAACTGCCCTCAGTTCCAGGACATTTATGTGCAAGTTGGCCTCGATGGGGGACCAGGTGCCTTGGACAGTCTTTCCCTGGAAATGCCCCCCCACCCTAACAGTGAAGCATCCGTGGTCACCGTGGGAGTGGGTTGGGGAAGACAGAACGGTCGACACCAAAGATTCGTTTGTGGCTTCATCTACCATAGCATTTCTTCCTTGCAATGGTTTGTAAGGCATATCATGTGGTTGAGTGGGTGGGTTAACAACGACCACTGTGCGGAAAGGAGCCACTGCAGGATTCTCATGTGCAGTCTCGCCAGTGGTCGGAGCAGTAAGGAGCCAGTCGTCTAGATAGGGAAACACCTGGAATCCTTGTAGTCGAAGATAATCTACCACAACTGCCATACATTTGGTAAACATTCTGGGGGCTGTCGAGAGACCAAATGGCAGTGCCCTGAACTGGTAGTGATTGGCTCCCAGCCAGAAGCAAAGAAACCTCCAACAGCGGTGATGCATCTTTATGTGGTAGCATGCATCCTGGAGGTCTGTAGAGCACATCCAATTGTCCCTCCCTAGGAAGGGAAGAATGGACTGTACTGTGACCATCCGGAATTTTTGAGGTTTGATAAATTTGTTCAGTAGGCTGAGATCCAGTATTGGTCTCCAGTCCCCTGTCTTTTTTGGCACTAAAAAGAACCTCGAGTAAAACCCGGATCCTGTCTGCTCTGGTGGGACTGGTCGGATGACTCTTTTTCTTAGCAGCTTTTCTATTTCTAAGGCTGCTAATTCCCTCTGATTGGGTGGTACATCGGGGATTCATTTGACGGGTCTAGGGGTTAAACTGAATGGTATTTGGTAGCCTCTGGATATTATTCTCTGCACCCAAGCATCAGTAGTAATAAGATGCCAGAATGATAGATGCAGAGAAAAACGACCCACAACTGCTTCCAGTGAAAAGCAATCGGGCCACTGCTCAGGAGCGCTGTTAGGGTCTGCCGGAGAAAGAATCTCTGGCGCCCTGGTTAAGCGGACCCCCTCTACCAAGAAAGGGGCGTCTTCCATAAGAGTTGCCCCCTTTGCCCCGGGGGGATTGTTCACCATAAGTGTCACGAAAGGATCCTTGGGATTTCTTGAACCACATCTTTCCTCCATTCTGGCTCCTGGAGTAGGACCTCTGGGGGTTGGAAAAGTGTATGCTCACAGCAGACATAGTCTTTCTGTCTTTCTCACTATGTGCAAGTGTGTCTCGTACCTTGGGTCCAGAAAGTGCAGATTAGTTGACAGGTGCATTGACGAAGAAAGATTTAAAGGGGTCTGCGAAGTCACACAACCGCATCCAAGCATTACGTCTCATGACAACACCAGATGCGGCAGCTCGAGCTGCCCCCTCAGTGGTGTGAGATATCAAACGAATCGAGGAGTTTGAGATGGATTCAAGGGTAGCTAGCTGCGAGGCGACAGTGTCACGCACCTCATCAGGCAGTACCCCCACCAAAGAGGAAGACATTTCAGAAATTAGGTCTCTTTGGAGGCAAGTAAAGTGTGCCAGATAGTTCAGCGACCGAATGGCGAAGGTAGCTGAAGCATAGGTCTGCTTCCCTAGTCTGTCCATGGTCCGGGACTCCCTGTTTGGAGGATGGACAGTGGAACTATCTTCTGCCAGTTCCCTCTTGGTGGCCGCCACCACAACCATAGAATCAACTGTCAACTGCTTGGACCAGTGTGGCTGGTCTTCAGGTGCAGATAAAATTTTGTCTGGCCTCCGGGGGACAGGTTCTACATTGTCCGGGGCCTTACAGGCACACTGCACAATTAGTTTAACAAGGTCATATGCTGGTGGAGTCACCCAGGAAGTAGTTGGCCAGGCACGGAAGGCCTGCAGGAACACGATTCCTCAGAAGACAGGTTAGAGAACTTCCATTCCCCCCACTCTTTGAGGATTTCGAGAATGTCTCTGAATGAAACGTTGTCTGGGACAGAATGTGGGGACCCTTTCCCCTCATCAAAACCAGTGTCTTCTGTGATACAGTCCCCTGGGGAATCAAGGTGCTGCCTCTTGTACCATTTCTTCTGGGGTGGCTCTCCAGTGGGATCTTCTGAGGAGGACTCCAGAGAACAGGTTCCCTTCAACGGGGGTTCTTGTGACTCCCTTGTCTGGGGACCATACATAGCGGGTTGCGAGAGGTGCATGTTAGGGGAGGTTACTGATACTGATGTCATTGGTGCTGACTGTGAGCCTTTGGAATGAAGGACCCTTTCCATCACCTGTACAGCCCGCCCTGAAGAGCCCACCTCCAGCAGAAGGGTTCCAAGAGAACTGGAAGCCGTCGGAACCATGGAAATAGACAGTGCCAATGAGAAAATAGGCGCCTGACTAGGTACCAAGGTATGGACGGTCCAAGCACTGCTCCGAGAAAGCATCGGCTCCACTGGAGCAGATGCAGCAAGGGTAGTCGGTGCCGACAGGGGAAACACTGGTGTCGGATGTACAGTACAGTATGTACCGAAGCGGACATCAGTACTGAGATCAGGGTGGATGCTGGAGGAGGATAAACAAGAGAAGATGTGGTAAAAGATTCCGAGCCAGGAGGGATGGAAGGTCTAGCTGGAATGGGCAATCCCCTAGCTGCCAGAAGCAGGTCCACAACTCGCATTAGGTCTAGTTCAGAAAAACTCCTAGTGGATCTAAAGGATGCAGCTGAAGGGGAATCAGAGATAAACCTCTGCCCCAAAAAAGGGTCATAAGTTGGAGAATACTTGTCCTTGGCAGGTGTTCGAGTTTTGGAGCCGAAGGAGCTGAAGAAACTGTCAGCACCATGGCCGGGGATGGTGCCGAGGCATGTACAGTCATTTTAGCCCATGGAGCCGAAGAAACTGTCGGCATCATGGTCGGGGATGGTGCCGAGGTATGTACTGTCATCAGAGCCGATGTGGGAACCAAGGACAGCACCAATGTCAGTGGTACCATGGCTGGAACCGAAATAGGAGTGAATATCATGGTCAGCACCGAGGGAGAGGACACAGAGCCTAGTGCTGAAGAGGTCTGTGCTGAGGAAGCACAGAGCCGACTCGGTTCCCTAACTGATGGAGATGCAGGAACAGAGTGACTCCGTTTTTCCTTGTGTTTTTTGGTCTTAGGAGGGGTGAGACCTCCGACCCAGACAGAGCCTCCGAGAAAGGTGTCTTGAGTAAACTTTTTAAAATAAGTTTATTCTTACGTTCTGCTAGTGTCCGATTACTAAAACTAGCACAAATGTCACGGTCAGCTTTAATATGATCCACGCCCAAACAGTAGACACAACGGACATGTGTATCTGAGTTAGGCATCTTACGTCCACACTTGTCACACTGTTTAAATCCCAACTTAACTTTGTCTGACATGGTAAGGTAACAATGTTATCCTACAGAAAAAATAAGGGAGAAAATACCAGTGATGTTATTTTAAAGAATACCACTAGTAAAAAGGGAAGGCCTGTCAAAGACAGGAGAGAGGGACAGTACCAAAAAAGGTAAACAAAAATTAAATTACCAAGGAAAAGGGTAGGAAATAGGCTTAAGTTATAGGCGACAGTGAGAAAAGGCTAACTTGACTAAAAATTTAGTAATTCTGAAGGAAAACTGTCATAAAATTAACAATTTTCTACTTAGCTTTGAGAGAGATGGCTAACACGTCTGACTAGGAACGTGGCAAACGAGATCTGGAGTAACTAGGAGAGGGGCATTGTGGGTAGGTTCTTAGCTGAGAGTTTTTGGCCTGCGCGAGCTGGGAAACAGCCATATCAGTTCCGAGGATGGAACCGAGGTCCTATCTGTAATGAATCAACAAAGATTTACAACATCAAATCGACCTTTTCCAAGAGAATAATTAGATCCAGCAACCCTGTTGGATCTGAAGGCCTAACCGAAACACAGGGCGGATCCACCAAACTAGTCAAATCCGAGGCTGTCCTGATCTTAATCGGATCCGAGGGCCTCTGATCCAAAGAGGCCCTGGATTCAAGAGACTGCTTCGTGGCTCTTGGCTCCAAAGACCTCGGATCCAAGACAGACTGGGCTGGAGTCACATCCAGAGACTTAGGATCTGACAACTACAGTTTCTTTGAGGGGAGATGGCTGGAGAGAAGGGGTCTTCCTCTTTGGATCAGAACAGGAAGCCTTTGAGGAGGACACAAAGGGTCCCCCCTGGACCAGACTCTTTAGCAAAAGCTTGTTGTGGTTCTCTGCCAAAACCCTGGGGTTAAATGCAGCACAAAGTCACATTTAACCACCAAGTGTGGAGCACCAAGCAATATACGCACTCCTCATGCATGTCAGAATGGGCAATTTTTCAAGCGCACAAGAAGCACTTCTTAAAACCAGCTGGTTTATCAGCAATACTTGACTACTAAATTAACTACACTACTCTAAAAACATCAACATGAACAACAAACAGAGCCCTAATGACTACTGGACAAAGGGCACCAAAACCCCGACAAACTAACTTAACAAGGAAACCTAAGTTAAAGGAAGGGAGGTAATAACTACACTAACAACAAAAACAACTATACTTACAACACTACCCTAGAAAAACTACCTAGAATTAAGAGATAAAGAGAAAAAAAGCACTTAACTAGCTAGAGTCACTGGAACCACATCCGCAGAGGATACACAGCAAATGAGATCTGGGAGGTCAGAGGACAGTAGGGCATCATGGGAAAGGGAGGAGCTAGAGCATTGGATCCGCCTGTAGTATACTGCCAGCTCAGAACCGATATCAGATCCAAACCCTACAGTGATGAATGATGACCTGGACAACATCAGATTAGTCTATTGCAATGATAAATGTATATATCTACTAGGAGCACTGCCCTATTTAGTGTAATTCAGAGGTGGAAGGTAGACCGCAAGATTTTAAGGCTCCTGTTTTGAAAATGGTGTTTCAGCTGGAGCAGCAGATAGGCAGAAAGTTCCAACTCTACTCTAGACCTTGCAGAAAAGCTTACCTTCACAGTAAAAAAAAATGCATCGCTCTAAATACAGATGCTTGAAAAACACACTGTGAGGGCTGTAGCAATCCTAAGTACTAATATGGGTAAAAGACAGCAACTGACACTACTACGTATTGTGGATAGAACACTCAGTTTCCATCATTAATCAAACAAAATTCCACCACTCAGCTTACTGTAAACAAAACCTCCTGCTGCAAAAAGTATCCAGAAAAGTAAATCCACTACGAGACAACACTCACAGCTGAGGATGTCCAAGTAAAACAGAAATTTAATGCACTGATGATAAAAAGTGAATGCTTGCCTGTTGTCATCAATACAATGAAAGTATTATACTTCTTTCCTCTGACAGGCAAGACCAAACACTTTCAAAAGCATCTAACAGCAAAGTAGAGAAATGATTCCTGAAAATATAGTTTTATCTGGTACAAGGAAGCACCTAAAACATATATTTAGTTGACACTGTCTGCAAAGTTAGTCAAGTAAAAGTAAAATAATGCGTAACTGTAAAGCATTTCCTTAAGTAAACTGAAACAAATAAAACAGCATTACTTAAATTTGGACCCAGCATGCAGAGTCTTCCTGTTATGTAAATTTTAAAATTTTCTGTTGCCTAAGAGGATGGGGTTAGTTACCACAGAGTGTGACAGACTTCTGGAAGAGAGCCATGGCATTTATTTGATGAAAAACAACCGGTCAGGTCTTGGAGTTTTGATCTCTGTTGCTACAACTGTGCTGAGAATGTTGGCTTTTTGCATGTGATGTCTTAAAAAAAAAAAGGATAAAGCAAACTTTTTTCTGTTTTCTGCTAGCAATGCTGTCCATTTGTCTTGCTTTTTATATAGCATTTCCTTCTTCCTTTTTTTTTTTTTTTGCATATTTTATATCTATCCATGTAGAGAGAGTAGTTTCTAAATCTGCTTTCCGAACTTCTGCTAAGCTTTATTCTACCTTATTAGCTTTCGCCTTCTGGATATTTATTCCCAATACCTTAGTTCCTTTGTTAATTTCATCCCCTCTCATGCCTAATTTAAGATTCCATAGAGAATGGTGCAGTTCAAGCAGTCTATTGCAAAGAAAAGCATGTATCTACTAGGAATGCCTCACTTTTTAGTGTAATTCAGAGGTTGATGGCAGACCACAAGATGCTAAGGATCCTGTTTTGAAAATGGTGGTTGAGCTGGAGCAGAAGATAAGTAGAAATACCAGTTTTGCTCCAGTCTTTGCAGAGGAGGTTACCTTCACAGAAAAAAAAAGGCATGGCTCCAAACACCACAAGCAATTGAAAGACACAATGCAAATGCTATAGCAATCCTAAGTGCTAGTGAGAGCATCCCCCTTGAAACCAAAGTGTGTCTCAGCCTGTGGGTACTTGCATCTGGGAAATTCCAGAGACACATGGGGGATGCTGTGGAAGTATCACAGACACCTGCCAGTTGTATCCTGGAAAAATTCCTGGAAGCAATGTGCAGCAAGGTGGTTGACTACATCCACTTTAGTAGGAAAATCCCTTTCAAAAGGCCCTGCAGAGTCTATGGGACATTAATATTATGATCTGCTATTCCGACATGAAAATTAGAAATAGCAGCCAACTGAACTCTGACTGTGGAAGAAGAGGAGCCTGCATGGAAAATCTCTGCTAAGAAGTCCAGAACTGCCTGAACAGGGGCAGTAAAGGATCAATATTTTGGGCCTTAGCCCAATAAGAGAAACGTTTCCATTTGCTTGTGTAAATCCTCCTGGAAGAGGATTATAGTGAACGTACAATGATATCTGTAACAGGGTAAGAGATCAAAGGAAGCCTGGCTAAGGAAGGAAGTGGAGCAACCATGCTGTGAGGTTGAGAGAAGGGATTGACGGTGCAGCTGACGGATTGGTGAATCAGTAGATCTGGTACTGGGTCCAGATGCCACGGCTGCACCAAAAGGTGGCGATGGAGGCAGGAACCAAACTTGTGAGGCCAGTAAGGGGCAATGAGAATCAATTTGGCTCTCAAAGCGGTAGCTTTCTGGATCACCTGAGGGATCAGAGGAAATGGAGGAAGGCATAAAAAGTCCCTGGGGCCAATCCTGGGTCAGAAGCGTCTCTGGGGGATGGCCTGATAGAGAAGAGGCTGAAGAAGTCTGGACATTTGCTGTTTTGGGGAGTAGCAAAAAGATGCAACATGGGCGACCCCATTCCAGAAAAATCTCTTCCGCTATGGCTTGCTTGAGAGACCACTCGTGAGGCATGTGAATAGCTCTGCTCAATCTGTCCGCCATAATGTTGGTTTTCCCAGGGATATCGTTGCTACCAGAAACCGATGAGAGGAGATAAGCCCATTGCCATAGTCTGGCTTCGACACAAGGGGTAGGACTTGGTTCCGCCCTGTTTGTTGATATACCAAACTACAGACATGTTGTCTGTGTGGACTGCAATTGTCCCTACGGGAGGAAAGTCGTTGAGGGCTTGCAGCGTTAAAGCACTGCTCTCATCTCCAGGACATTTATGTGCAGATGGTACTCGAGCGGTTGCCACGTCCCATGAACCATCCTGCCCTGATAATGACCCCCCACCCGATCAGGGAGGCATCCGTGGTGACAGTGGCTATCGGGGACGGAGGTACAAAGCACCTGCCTTGGTGAACCTGAGACGATGTGATCCACCAAGCAAGATGTTCTTTGCATGTTTGTGTCACCAGAATCTGGTGGCATTGGGAGTTGCTGGTATGACCACTGTGTGAACAGCATCCACTGAAGGAGGCGCATGTAGAATCGAGCCAGGGGAAGAAGAGTAATGGCCGCAGCCATAAGACCTAATACCTTTAGAACCATTCTGGCCTGTACCTTTTTGCTGGCCAGAATGATCCTGACATGAGTCTGAATGTCTGAAACTCTTTGTTCTGTAAGGGTAGCTGACATCGAACAGTGTTTAAGTTTAGCCTATGAAGGTAATAGACTGGCAGGGCGATAAGGATGACTTTTCGTAGTTGACTGAGATGCCCAAATGAGAACAAAGGTCTATTGTGTAATCCCTGGCTTGTATAAGCTGATGCCTGGTGGTGGCTGACAGGAGCCAGTCGTCGAGATCTGGAAACACCTGGAATCCTTGACGTCTCAGGTGAGCGTGACCACTGCCATGCATTTGGTGAACACTCTGGGGGCTGTAGTGAGACCAAAGGGCAGGGCTCTGAACTGGAAATGACTGGACCCCAGCCGGCGGAGAAATCTCCTGGAGCGTCTGTGAATTTTGATGTGATGGTGCATCCTGAAGATCTATTGAGCACATCCAGTTGTCCTTCTGTAAGAAGGGCAGAATTGACTGAAGAGTGACCATTGAATCTTGTCTTCCTGACAGACTTGTTGAGTCTGCTGAGATCCAATATTGGTCTCCAGTCTCCCGTCTTTTGGGGACCAAAAGAACCTTGAAGTAGATTCCGGCTCTGAATGGTCTATTGTGACTGGCTGAATGGCTCTTTTGCAGTAGTTTTGCGATCTCTAACTCTGCAATGTCCCTTAGACCGGGTGGTACATCTGGAAGGGAACTTGAGGGAAGGGACTTTCCTCGAAGGAATTATGTAACCCTTGGATATGATCGACTGTACCCATCTGTCTTGAGTGAGGGAATGCCAGGCTTCTGGGTACAGTGATAATCTTCCCGACTGCCTCCAAGGAGGGACAGCCGGGCAACACCTCAGGGATGCTGAAAAGGCTTTCAGGAAGAGACTCCCTGTTGCCCTGGTTCTTGGACCCCTCTGCCTCTAGGCGGCGTCTGTTATTGTTACCCCCTCTGCCTCTAGGGTAAACTGACCACGTGAATCGGCGTGACTCCTTGGGATTTCACGGAACCACATCTTCCCACCCTTCTGTCCTTTGGGATAAGGCCTAGAAGGGGTGGAAAACGGACTCCAACAGCAGAAAGAGTCTTGCCGTCCTGCTCACACCTGGTCAAGGTTTCCTTCACCTGAGGGCCAAACAAAGCTGACCCATCAAAGGGAGAATTTGTGAAGGACGCCTTAAAGGGATCCATAAAATCACATAGCCGCATCCAGGCTTGGCGTCTAAGAGCCACACCTGTGCCTGCGGCTCTACTCTCCATCAGCAGCATAAGATATTAGCATGGAGGAGTTAGCAATGGAATTGAGGGTTCCTAGCTGCGAAGCAATCTTTTCTTGGGCCCCTGCAGCTGTAGGATCCTGAACTACTTCTCCCAGCTCCTTCAGGATATCTCTCTGGAGTCTGGTGAAGTGACAAAGATAATTCAGCGAGCATAGCAAAGGTCGCTGAGGAAAACATCCGCTTGCCGTACCTATCCATGGTCCTAGAGTCCTTATTAGGAGGATGGACGGGCACGGAAGGATCTGCAAGTTCCTTTTGGTGGCAGCCACCACCATGGCATCAGCGGGACACCCTTTGTAAGGAATTGTTTGTCACTAGGGGCAGTTATAAATTTAGAAGGCCTCCTAGGGACTGGCTCTACAGAGTCAGGAGCTGTCCACGCCTTCGTGCTATAACCTGCATAAGGGGTCGAAGGCGGAGACACCCAGGAGGTGGAGGGCCGAGATCCAAACGCCTCTAGGTATACTGACTCATCCTCAGAGGGATTGTTGGAGGCCAGTTTCCCTCTGTTTCAGAAGTTCTAGGATGTCTGAGAAGGAGACATCCTCAGAGAGGATCTAGGGGATCCCTCTGACTCATCAAGTCAGTATCCGAGTGACAGACTCGTGGGAGTCTACATGCTTCCTCTTACAAGTCCTCTTCCTAGGAGGATCTCCCGAAACATCAGGAGAATCCTCGGAAGAGGGGGAAATTCCCAATGGGGAAACCTGAGGCGGAGGATCTCTGGGTCCTGTAGCAAGAGACGTGGCAGAGATGTCAACAGGTACAATAGAGGGAGGAGCTACGGGAAGAGACTGCTGACTGATACCAGTGGCCAGTACACTCTTCATCACCTCGAGCAGCTCCCCTCCCAGGCAGGTCCGAGAGACCCCGCTCAAGAGCTAGGAACTCCAGGGCCACCGAAGGGAAGTCTCGAGGCAGATGTCGGAGCCGAGCTCACCAAGGCCGAGGCTCCAAGGGGAAGAGCGGGTTCGGACAAGGGTCCGATGCCACTCACCCCCTCGGAGGAGACCATGGAAGCCCGACCACCGAATCCCTCTAAGGAAGAGGAGATAAGAGTAGGGGCTGAAGGAACAGAAGCGGGTATCCGTCCTCCAGCCGTAGCAGTAACCCTGCCCGAAGACTCCAACTCCAAACTCTGAGGTAGAGTTGAAGGAGGAACTGTAACGGGGTGTGGACCAACAGTCGTCTGCTGAGACGGACTGTGTAGCATTTGGGCCAGTACCTGTGACTTGAGCAATCTACTGACCACTCTCTCTAGGTCATGGTCTGACAACCTGGATGACCTTGAAGATCGGCTCCGATGGCTCCGCTCCGATAGAAGAGGGAGGCCGAGCCGAAAGTATCGGCTCCAAGGAAGGAGACCTCGACCTCTTCCTGGAATGGGTCATCGGAGCGATATTATTGATCCTGTCGGCACCGATTTCGGAGCCGGCAGAGCGCCGATGTATCGGCTCCAGCCGAGCCGATACAGCCACCAGTAACGGTGTCGGAGCGATCGGGCCGACACGATGCCTGTGCCACATGGGTGTCGGAGCCGATCGGAGCCGACACCGATGTCCGTCTGCGTGGGTGTCGGAGCGGTCGGAACCGACCCCACAGTGGTCAAAGCAGATTCGGCACCGATAGCCATCGGCGCCCGAAGGCTTAGTAGATCAGAATCGGCTCCAGCCGCGATCTCGACTCTATACGAGTCGGGCCGAGGCCACAGGCTTAGGAACAGAAGCCTGGGTCTTGGCAGATTTTGTTGATTTTTGTGGGGCCGACTTAGCCGGAGAGCCCTCCGGCTTAAGAAGACCCCTCAGAATCAACTTATTCTTCTCCTGCAGGACTCTCTGGCTGAAGGAGTGACAAATAGCACAGGAGTCCTGCAGGTGAAGAGGGCCTAAACAGTACAGGCAAGAAGTGTGACCGTCTGTCAGAGACATCTTCTGACAGCACGAGTCACACTTCTTAAAACCTGAAACCCTCTCTTTAGACATGGTGCCCAAAAAAAACACACACACACCAGTCCAATTAAATTAAATTAATCCCAAAAGGGGATTTAGTAAACTAAACCAACACACACACCCTAACAGGGGGGGGGATGGGAAAGGGAAATTAACTGACTAAAAAAATTTAAAAGAGACAGGGATTTCTGTCAGAAAAAGTAAGTTTAAAGTTAAACTATCAAAAATAAAAGGTTTTTAAGTAAAAAGGGGCTTAAATGTCACAAAAGTGAATTACTTACCAGGAGCTGGTAAAGAGAAGACCTCCCAAGCGAAGCGGCAAACGAGATCTGGGTACTTCCTGCCTTGCATCATGGGATATGGGGCTGCCTCGAGCTGGTAAAAGGAGTTCTCGAGCTAAAGCAAGTGCCGAGTCGGAGCCGAGGGATCGGCTCCGAACCCATCAAGCAAGAATGAAGGCGAGATTGACAACTTAACATTGGGCAATTTTTCAAGCGCACAAGAAGCACTTCTTAAAACCAGCTGGTTTATCAGCAATACTTGACTACTAAATTAACTACACTACTCTAAAAACATCAACATGAACAACAAACAGAGCCCTAATGACTACTGGACAAAGGGCACCAAAACCCCGACAAACTAACTTAACAAGGAAACCTAAGTTAAAGGAAGGGAGGTAATAACTACACTAACAACAAAAACAACTATACTTACAACACTACCCTAGAAAAACTACCTAGAATTAAGAGATAAAGAGAAAAAAAGCACTTAACTAGCTAGAGTCACTGGAACCACATCCGCAGAGGATACACAGCAAATGAGATCTGGGAGGTCAGAGGACAGTAGGGCATCATGGGAAAGGGAGGAGCTAGAGCCTTGGATCCGCCTGTAGTATACTGCCAGCTCAGAACCGATATCAGATCCAAACCCTACAGTGATGAATGATGACCTGGACAACATCAGATTAGTCTATTGCAATGATAAATGTATATATCTACTAGGAGCACTGCCCTATTTAGTGTAATTCAGAGGTGGAAGGTAGACCGCAAGATTTTAAGGCTCCTGTTTTGAAAATGGTGTTTCAGCTGGAGCAGCAGATAGGCAGAAAGTTCCAACTCTACTCTAGACCTTGCAGAAAAGCTTACCTTCACAGTAAAAAAAAATGCATCGCTCTAAATACAGATGCTTGAAAAACACACTGTGAGGGCTGTAGCAATCCTAAGTACTAATATGGGTAAAAGACAGCAACTGACACTACTACGTATTGTGGATAGAACACTCAGTTTCCATCATTAATCAAACAAAATTCCACCACTCAGCTTACTGTAAACAAAACCTCCTGCTGCAAAAAGTATCCAGAAAAGTAAATCCACTACGAGACAACACTCACAGCTGAGGATGTCCAAGTAAAACAGAAATTTAATGCACTGATGATAAAAAGTGAATGCTTGCCTGTTGTCATCAATACAATGAAAGTATTATACTTCTTTCCTCTGACAGGCAAGACCAAACACTTTCAAAAGCATCTAACAGCAAAGTAGAGAAATGATTCCTGAAAATATAGTTTTATCTGGTACAAGGAAGCACCTAAAACATATATTTAGTTGACACTGTCTGCAAAGTTAGTCAAGTAAAAAGTAAAATAATGCGTAACTGTAAAGCATTTCCTTAAGTAAACTGAAACAAATAAAACAGCATTACTTAAATTTGGACCCAGCATGCAGAGTCTTCCTGTTATGTAAATTTTAAAATTTTCTGTTGCCTAAGAGGATGGGGTTAGTTACCACAGAGTGTGACAGACTTCTGGAAGAGAGCCATGGCATTTATTTGATGAAAAACAACCGGTCAGGTCTTGGAGTTTTGATCTCTGTTGCTACAACTGTGCTGAGAATGTTGGCTTTTTGCATGTGATGTCTTAAAAAAAAAAAGGATAAAGCAAACTTTTTTCTGTTTTCTGCTAGCAATGCTGTCCATTTGTCTTGCTTTTTATATAGCATTTCCTTCTTCCTTTTTTTTTTTTTTTGCATATTTTATATCTATCCATGTAGAGAGAGTAGTTTCTAAATCTGCTTTCCGAACTTCTGCTAAGCTTTATTCTACCTTATTAGCTTTCGCCTTCTGGATATTTATTCCCAATACCTTAGTTCCTTTGTTAATTTCATCCCCTCTCATGCCTAATTTAAGATTCCCATAGAGAATGGTGCAGTTCCAGAAGCAGTCTATTGCAAAGAAAAGCATGTATCTACTAGGAATGCCTCACTTTTTAGTGTAATTCAGAGGTTGATGGCAGACCACAAGATGCTAAGGATCCTGTTTTGAAAATGGTGGTTGAGCTGGAGCAGAAGATAAGTAGAAATACCAGTTTTGCTCCAGTCTTTGCAGAGGAGGTTACCTTCACAGAAAAAAAAAGGCATGGCTCCAAACACCACAAGCAATTGAAAGACACAATGCAAATGCTATAGCAATCCTAAGTGCTAGTGAGAGCATCCCCCTTGAAACCAAAGTGTGTCTCAGCCTGTGGGTACTTGCATCTGGGAAATTCCAGAGACACATGGGGGATGCTGTGGAAGTATCACAGACACCTGCCAGTTGTATCCTGGAAAAATTCCTGGAAGCAATGTGCAGCAAGGTGGTTGACTACATCCACTTTCCATTCACCCCATGGAGCGAAGAACAGTAATGCACCACGTCTATAACACTGCAAATTTCCCACACGTACTCAGTGCAACAGCCTGCACACACATACTTATCAAGACACCAGTACATCATGAAGCAAACAAATACATAAACACGTGTGTTGTGTGTGCGGGATGTGGCAGCACAACAATCATCATGGCAACACACCCTGGAAGTGTCCATGAGGCAGCCATTTGGAGGCAAAGTGGACTGAGGGCTGCATTCCAGCAAGGTGAAATATCTAAGGGACTACTTCTAGATAAGTATAGGAACACAGCTAGGTTGCAAGTTAAGGATACCCCACACAACAATATCCATTCTGACCAAAAGTGTTTTTATTCCCCACAACAGGTGACTTGTGGTTATTCACTTGAGCAGTGGCTAATGACCCAAAACTGTCAACCATCAAACCCTGCACAGAAAACTTACAATAGAGTACACGCAACAGCAAGAAACACCATACAGTGTGTTTGGTGTACTGAAAGCTAGGTTCAACTGTCAGGACATATCCAGGTCTACACTGCAATACAAATCTGAAAAGGCAGCAAATATGACAGTAGGGTGTGCCATGCTGCACACCATGCTAACCAGAGCACATGGCAGTCTTCTGGCTGCAGGTATACTCCAAGAAAACCAAATGTCTGAAGAGGACATCACAGAGGTATTGGAGGAGGAGCAGAAGGGCATAGGGGACAGAAGTCAGAGGCAAAGGCAATGTAAGGTACGACTACAAGTGCAGGCCCAGGCACAAGGCAGCATCTGACCCAAATCTTTGAGTCATGGCAAGCCATACTTACAACAGTACACAGACTGAACACTGAGGTTCTGGTGTTGCCCCACCACAGCAACACAGATTGCATCTAATGGCAGGTACCCATTAGCTGTACACATTGAGCTTCACACATAATGTAATCATAACACATTCCAAGATGAACATATGCAAATGTGTCTCAACAGGGTTCATCAACCCAGGGCACAACTGACACAGGTATGATTACATAGACTGTTGTATCGCTGTATGGTAAACATTAAGGGACACACATCAGTGCCACACAGACATATCTCTACAGTATAATATCATGAGAAATGAGAAATCAAGCTGAACATAATGCAAAGCTTTTAATTTCAAAAGACACATATCACAGTACAGTGGTATTTCAATAATATGAGCCAGCTGTGTGTACTACACTGTTAGACTCATTCTAATGCAGTCTATGGTGACCTTACTGACTTCTCACACTACTGTCTGCTCTGCCTGACGATGTACAGAAACCTCCTACCCTGGTTGCTCCACAAAGGAGATGGACGAACTTACAACATCATGTTGAGATGAAGGAGCATGAGAACCACAGCAGATGGGCCAGCAGCTGAACTCTATGTAGGCTGGACACAGACAGTGATTCTTGATGGCCAACAGTGGTTCTGCAGACAGGTGACCTGCCTCTCCCACACTGCTATCTCCTGAGCACAGTCAGGGAATACAGAATCTAGCTGGTAATATGATCCTGCTGCAGTACCACAGATGCTAAGGTTTCCACCAACAGTGTCAGAGCTAGCAGAGTTTCATTCCAAGAGGCCAATGCAACCATAATCTCACCATGTTTACACTCTTGTCCTTCATGCATAACATGTAGTTGGTGTGCCACACAATCTGCAGCATGGGCAAGTGCACAGATGTCTGAACAATGCTGTTGCTTTCACCATTCATTTGCCTGCAGTTGGAGGCGGACACCCTCTGACACCTGGCCACAACATCTGCTCGCCTATGTCTACTGCGACTCCCCCTTTTTGGCTGTTGTACAGAACTGCTAGCAGCAGTGCTCTCAAATGTGGTGTGTAGGTCAACTGCCTCACCCTGTTCAACATCCTCTGTGGCATCATCCTCTGAATGACTAGACAAGTGGACCTACACATCTGAGGCTACATCTGCTGCCACATCATTGTCAACCTCATGGATGGCCTAGCCAAAGAACTCAAGGTCCTCTATGCCAGGGGCCATATTACCATGTCGAGACACATCTTGAACACCATCATGATAGCTGGATGATACAGATAACTGATGTGCTAAAAGATAAAAAATACAGATAAGGACAATGTGCCTACATCAAAGGGTGGATATCATAAAAGACATATGGCATATACATCTCACTGCAATGTTACAAATAATAATAATCTCACATGCGGTCTACTACATTCATATTTCATGGACTCTACATAAATGAAGTACAGAATCTGTTTACATGGCCAACATACATGACATATGTGATGAATAAAAAAACACACTCCTTGCAACAACTCATAGGAAGATGGTGGTGTTGAACAGAGATGAACTTTAACTATTGTAGGGGAAAAACGGCATTAGTGATCACGCCATTTACACCATTAACCAGATAAACACAGTTAAAACATACAGAATGTGTGACATACACTTATCAGTCATACATGCTCTTGAGGACATTGATGCAGACTGGCCTAGGAATGGGAAGAAGGACACAGTATTAATGGAGGTCAACTACAAAATTAAAAGCAAGGACAGGTAAGAAAAATACTTAAGAGCATACCACCGACAGATCCCTGCTGTGGAGAGGTTGTGGGATGTACTGTGGATCCTGCAGTTAAAAAGTAAAGAAAAAGACAGCACAGTCATGTATTCAGCAAAAACAATACTGAAGGCATCACATATACAACACTGTAATATGGTCTGCAAATACTTACAGGTGACAGGATGGATGTTGCAGCTGTATACCACATGGGCTTGTACTGACAAATATTGACACAAATGTCAGGCACGACATGTGCTGCTGAAAGCTATGACAATTTTGCTGAACATAACTGGTCTGTCTGCATTTGAACTTGCTTGTCTTGTCCCTCCACTGGATGTACCTGCAGTATGCAATGGTAGCTAAACAACAATGTGACAGTAAACAGCAGTGGCATGAAATGAGATTGAAGCACTAACAAGGTGGTACTCACAGTAATAGTACAATGACACTCGCCTACCGATCCCTGGTTTAGTCCCAAAGTAGATGGAACTGTGAATATTAATACAAACAGCATTACAAATGTTGTTTGGACTACTCTGTCTGTACATCTCTTGTATCGATATATGTCATTAGACTTACGTTCATCATTGTCACCCTTTGTGAATGTGTGTGCATGGTTCAATTCTGCTGCTGTAAATCAAAAACAATATATGAATATGCATGCTACAGAAATATGCAGTGATTGTCTCAGTACACAGCCCTGTAATGGAAAGAGAGACATACATGTCCTTCCTGGAACTCCAGCTTTAATCCCACCACCAGGAATGTGTCGATCCCCACTTACTGTATGCAGTGAGGCCAGAAATACTGCAATGTCATCGGGAGGCTCAGTGGTGGTCTACCACAAGTGGCATCTCTCAGTCTCTCATAATGTGTCACTCTGTTGGCTGCATGAAGGATCACGTCCAAGCAGGATCATCTACAAGTTTCACAAGATCTGTTGTGACCTCCAACTGCATGGATCATGTTGATGAGATATGTTCAGATTTTATTTCTCCAAACAGTATCCCTGGAATGGGAATCCATGTTGCCGTAGAGCAACAATTATGAAGCAATTTTCCTGGGAGGAGAAGTTGTCACCCCTAGGATGGGTTGGCCATTTGAAAAACAGTGACATGCCACGATAATATTCATGTTTGAGCCAATTTATGTACTTTATTCTGTGAACAACATATGTCAGCATAAATATTATGTATTCTTGTGCAATGAAAATGTTTGTATAACACTATGTGTGACAAGTGCTAATGTGACATATTACAAGTAACGTCTTCTCATATAACACTGGTAAAATAAAAGTAACTTGCAATATCTTTATCATTCATGAGAGGGATTAGAATCCCTGGCAAATCATATATATTACATGGAGGTCCAACGACAACAGCATCATGCCAAATGAGTCTGCTTGCATGTCACATTCAAATACTACAAGTAACAATTTGAAGAACTTACAGAAAGCATCAACAAACCTCAGGATCTGTAGCCAGGCCAAAAACAGTACAGAGCCTTAGTATTTTGAGCCAGTACTAACAATACTGTTAAGAAGAATCACTAAAACACATCCATAACAGCAAAGCACATATTTTTAACAGTTTTGTTAGGAGACAAGAATTAAGAAATATCCTTAATATTAACATCACATACTAGATACAGACAGTGTCAGAATGTGTAGGTTTCCATAGTTACACCACAGAGTGAAAGGAACTACCAGTAAGAATTAAATATGATACATAAATCAGCTTTCATATACTGTTAACATCTGCAATGGAAGTTTGTCTATACAACTGCATATGGGACTGATATAAACCATTTAAAAGAACAACACCTGTGTACATAAATTTCAAGACAACATCACTCCAGTAACTTATATCAAATTCTGTTAAAGATAACATTTTGAGTAAAAATTTATTTAAATATGTACTTTTTGAAATTACTAATTCTAAGAGATTTACTAGTCACCTAAACAGAAATGATACCAATTGCCAATGTACTTCTCACTCCAAATCAAGAAATCAAGTGCACCTTGCGTGCACCCACCTTTAAGTACCATTTGCACCATACACAATTAATGTAGTTCATTAAAATTTAAGTTTTTGGAATCCAGTTCACTCACCTTCACGTAAATTGGCTTCTTGCACCAAAACACCCAGGTGTACTGTGTAAATATCCACTAGGTATCGATAACAGGGGTTCCTACTGCGTGATCGCAGTCGCATTTTGTCGAATCCGTCTTGACTGAACCTAAAAGAACAAAATGGCAAAATAGTGAAGTGACTTTTCAGCAAATTCTTTCCCTGGGAAAGAATTTGCTTGGCCGCTTTCGTTACTTTGCCATTTTTGGCACTGTAGTGTGATCTCGGAGTTGGTATATTCAAGTAGGGGGGTGTGGGGGGCAAAGCCCCCCACATTATGTAAGGTTTTAAAGTTTTTTTTTTATTTTGGAACAGAGATTTTTTCCCCTTGGAAAAAAATCACTGTTCTGAGGTTTCGACGTTGTAAGCTTTAGCTTACATGGGGTCGATTAATTATCGTTCACTTTTGTAAGTGTGTGATAATATAATATAGACTTGATAACAGTACCATGTGTGGCATGTGCCCATTATCTTTCAATGATCTGACAACATACATCAGCACCACTTTCAAATATTCATTTTGATACATTTACTGATCAGACCATTGCTACCTGTGAACTGAGTAGTACCTCATGAGCATTTCTCTGTTTTGTATTTTCCAGACTTCTTCAACTTGAGTATCGTGATTGCTACTTCAATTAGGCTGAGATGTGTCCATATGCCCAACTGTACTGATGAGGAGACAACACAGATGTTGACCATGTACACCTGATTGGAGCAAAAGATGATAGCCTGACTCAGGAATTTCTCCATGATTAACATATGGAACCAGATGGTGACGAAGCATCAACGGAAGACAGAGATCTAATGCACTGGAGTGCAGGCTTGTCACTGCTATGATAACCTGAACTAGATGGACACAATGGAGGTTATGGAGGCACTGAAGCAAACCGTACATCCCTACTCTATGCATACCTGAGCATTGTTTCAGATTTTATAGATATTTCTCTGTCCCATATATACCAGATAGATGCTTTTATATTCATTTAATAGCTGCTTTGACAAGTAAATCATGGGGATAATTAAGCTAACTTGGTAAATACTGTCCTATTAACTGTGGTTTTGATTTCCATGTTCTTTATTTAATAATATGTATGTTGTTGTTGTTTGTCTTTCGGCTTTTCCCTGATAGGGGTCGCCACAGCGGAACTCCGGTCCACTAATGATTGGCAGTAGATTTTCACGAACACCGAGGTGCCAGCTCGACGTTCAACCTTCAACGAAGGCATGCCCATTTATGCATGTCTTTCGAACGCCCACCCAACCGCAGGGAGGACATGCAGACTCCACACAGAAGGCACTCCCCTATTTAATAATATGTATAATACCCATAATTATGTCACTTACAGATGTACATATGTTTTACAACATCTAACTACATAATTTTACATAGCCACTGTCGTCATGCATCACAGACATGTATAGGGCTTAGGCCGCAGATGACTGAGCACTTCATAGTATTCCGTTATAGTGCCAAAGTATCCCTACTCCATCATTATACATTCCAATAAAAACACATACATAACTTCATTACATCACTCCTCCTATGAACCTAAACAGACATGTTTATTTAACCTAAAAACTAATGCCTGTCTGACTGCTTACTCATGTTTTCAATTACGTGATGATAGCTATTTCTTTGCAATAAAGTGTACAATAATTGTTTGCATTTTTCAAAAAACCTGCAGTACATGTTTTCTAAAGTCAAACTCTTACTGAATGTTAGCTTGACCTATAAAGCAATGGACTAGCTTGTCTAAATTTTGGCATGCTGTGTGTTCCAATCCACAGAGAAGAAACATATATATGTACCTGTTACCTTGGTTAAATTCACTCATAATATTTTTTGAAGAACTATATTCCATTACTTGACATTAATGTTTATTTGTACATGGGTATAACTCACTGAGTTGTTCTTCAAATCCTTGGAAATATGTCCGTAATCCGTAACGCTCTGATAACATCACTTCCAACAACAGGATTTGTAGAGCAGTACCTGTTTCTTTAAAAACAGCATGTGCTGGCTGTTTGTTCAGACTGTAAGGAAACAGGCTACCATGTCTACTTTTTGGTATGCTGCGTGTTCAAATCCAGAGAGGGGACATATACATCTCAAACTGTTATTTTACTTTAACATACCCATAGCACTTACTTATACAAGCATATTACACTTATTGATATCAACGCAGATTTGAGCATAGTTGCAAATAACTCAGTTATTTGTTGAATTCCTACTAACATATCTGTAATCTATAACATTCTATTAACATCAACTATTTAACAGCGGGGCAGCAAGTATTGCTAAATCCAGTTATATGTCTGAGCAATTCTTTGATTAATATTGTATACTTTGTAAAAGTGTTATGAAGGTCTCTTTTCTCGTGAAATATTAAAGTCAACTGTAAAACAACATCATCAAATTTTGAGGGAGTGGGATGGACAGACTAACAGATAAAATGCAGAACAGGGAAAACGTATGCATTTTCCTAGTGATGTGCACTTTTGCAAGGAATATCATGGTCATCACACAGACTTTACTGTATCCATTATGTACAGCAACATGGATGGTTCTGTTCATAAAAACTGTATGCTACATGACGATGTCACACTGCTTGAGGAATGTATGCTCTCAATTACAGGATCATAGGAGGTTACTAGACTAATGGCCCTGGGGTCCTTACAAGCCTAGCCAAGAGTTTATCCCCAAAAAGAAACCTCAGTCAGCACCCGTCGCCCCTGTCAATGAGGGACACAGGTGGAACCCCTGGGACAAATTTGTGATTTCCCATCCACTCATCAAGGCTGTGTTGATGAGGGTCAGTGAGGTACTTTGTTTGACGTGTATAGGAAGTCTATTCCGGAGATGGGGCAACCTCTGGGAGACAAACCTGCCTCTCCAGCAGGTTTTGTTGATGTCACATATTAGATTCAGGCCTTTCGAGCGGGTAATGCAAGATGATACCTTGACAATTGGATGGGAGATAGGAAATTCACCCCGGGGATCACGTCAGTCGCCCTGCTAGACAGGGGTCCAGGGAATTAAATATTGTGGGAAGAAATAGCTAGGGAATTGTTATGGCTAGGCTTGTATAGGCCCTAGGGCCGATAAGCTAGTACCAGCCTATGAACCTACGAGTTAAGATTTACAGATATGGAGCATCTCTAGTAGGGCAGGGTCCAAGAATGCCTTGTAGGCGAGACACAGATCACCCCTGAACAATCTGTACAATACAGAGTACAGTGATAGTGATGTAAGCCTATCGGCATAGGACAAGTGATGGAGGCCAGTAGGTGTAGATGTTTAGAGAGGTACATACCAAATGGGGTGTTATACTCAATTACTGGTATAATAAGGGAGCGGTATAGCGAGGTAATAACCTCCTTTTTTCTGGATGCAATCCCTTTACTTATGAGATGAACCAAGTAAAAGGCTTTTCTGACCACTGCCGCTACCTGATGGTTGAATGTGAGACCATCAACCTGAGTGCCTAGGTCACTCACCACAGGTCGTGCGTTTAGGAGGTTGCCGTTGATGTGGTAATCAGTAGGGGCAGTGTTTTTACTGAATGGTATTATGATACATTTTTTTGCATTTAGCTTGAGGCCATGACTTTGGCACCAGTCATTAGTTGCTGTGAAACTTTCTTGCAGTATGTTAACATCATTTGGGGAGTCAATGACAGCAACCAACTTTCAGTCGTCCACAAACTTGGTCAGCCACAGACCTTTTGTCTTTGCCTGCACCTCTGAGAAGTAGATTCCAAACAGTAGGTGTCCCAGGACAGATCCCTGGGGAACTCTACTTATGACAGGTCTGCTACTGGAGGTGGAGGCTTCTGTTTTGACCTTGAGGGTCCTGTCAGTGAGCCAGTTGGCCATCCACCTGATGAGATAGATGATGAGATAATGCCTCTCCATCTTTCAACGGATGAAGAAATCTGCTCGATTTGTCATGGCTGGACTTTTGAAAAGAACCCTTTTTAAATAACTGGGCTCTAATGGCTTTGTTGTTTTTAGTTTTAGGCCTCAATAAACTGGAATTGACAGGCAATGTTGTTCTGGTTTGCCTGGATGGAAGCCACTGAGCAGGTGAGCCAAGTATTTCGTCACAGGGTATGTCTCTGAGATTGAATAAATTCAAAAAAATATTGGTATTTTCATGCTTTGACTTCTCAAGTAATTGCTTTGCTCTCTGTACTGCACGTTCAGCAACTCCATTTGATTGCAGACACTCTGGACTACTAGTAACATGTACAAAGGCCCACTCTCTTGCAAATTTCTGAAACAATTGACTGGTAAATTGGGTACCATTGTCAGAGATTAATTTCTCTGGACTGCCGTGGATTGAGAAATGACATTTCAACTTAGTAATGACTGTAGTAGAAGTTAAATTAGGTAGTAGATCAATCTCAAACCAATTCGATTAAGAATCTACCAGTACTAAGTAATGTTGACTGTTGCAATTGAATATGTCAGTAGCTATAACTGACCAAGGTAGTTCAGAGATTTGACTTAGATGAAGTGGCTCTTTTTGCAAATGCAGTTTTGTACTATTACATACTGAACAGGAAGAAAGTACTCTATCAATGTCTTTCGCTAGAGAAGTCCAAAACAGAAGTCATCTCACCCTTCTCTGAGTACATTCGGAACCTGGGTGATTACAATGCAAAATCTGGATATACTCTTGTTGTAAGGAAGAAGGAACAACAATTTTAGGACCTTTGAAAATAATGCCATCTTCCATCAAAAACTCATCTCTGTAAGGAAACAAGATGTTATGTACTCACCATAACGTTCAATGTGTGTAGTCCATCTCGCCTCACATTCTGACCCGTGGGTTCAGAGCCAAATGTCGGCTCCGACTCGGCCATACTTTTTAGCTCGAAGTCTTTCGATTGGCTGGGCTAAGATGGTATCTAGTTTGCTGCGAGCACCAGCACTCATTCTCCATGCATAACAACACCCAAGGAAAGGAAAAAAACAAACCAAGAATGAAGGGAACTCTGAAACCAGGCCTAACCTCCAGATCCTCCAGGATGGGAGAAGGAGGGGGGGGGGGGTAAGTAAGAATGTGAGGCGAGATGGACTACATATATCGAACATTATGGTGAGTACATAACTTCTTGATGTTATGTAGTCCAATCTCGCCTACATTCTTACCCGTGGGACAGCGTCCCCAGCACCTAAATCCTGGGAGGCTCAGTGGAAAATACTCCTGAGCACTGTGGAACCAAAGGAAGACCTGCCCCTAGATACCACATCTAACTTGTAATGAGTAACAAAGGTGTGAGGAGATGCCCAAGTAGCCGCAGCACAAATATCATCCATAGACAATCTGGCCTGAAAAGCTGTAGATGTAGATACAGACCGGGTAGAGTGAGCCTTCACCCAGAATGGTAAATCTTTTCCCCCCTGAGGTATAAATGAAAGAAATACAACTGGAAATCCACCTGGACAACGTGACCTTGGAAACAGGAGACCCAATTCTGTTTTCTGAAAATAAAATGAACAACTGATCAGATTTTCTGAACTCTTTCATTCTGAGCAAATAAAACCGTAATTGTCTGTGCATATCCAATTGATGAAATTTGAATTCTGCCTTGTTTGAGAACTGAGGAAAAAACATTGGCAATTCAATAGATTGGTTAAGGTTACTAACTGATGCTACCTTGGGAAGAAAGGAGGGATTCGGTCTAAGAGAAACCCTGTCCTTATGAAAAATCAAATAAGGGGGTTTGATTGATAAAGTTTGAAGCTCCGGAACGCGTCTGGCTGACGTGATGGCTACCAAAAAGACAGTCTTCCAAGTTAAGAATTTTAAATCGCAAGTGGCTGCAGGCTCAAAGGGGGGTGAAGTAAGACCCTGTAGAAAGTACAGTTGTGTACACCTACCATAAATGTAGATGTTAGAGTGTCTTCACTGTTGCAGTCATAACTGTAGGGTGATCCTGCCGGCAGGCAGCCCGAGGTCGGCCAGAATCCCAAAGTCTGGGTCCGGCGTCGGCTGTATAAGCTAGTATCCTGACGTCAGTACGCCTTGGTACATAGCCCTCAGCCGACGCCATCTTCTCCAGCCTTTCTTGCCCTAGATGTCAGAATACCCCAATAAATCAAAAATGAATCCAACAAGGAAACACAAATACACCACAAAAGAGAGAAGAAGAAGAGGGGGTAGGAGGGAAACCCGACTGCAACAGTGAAGACACTCGAACATCTACATTTATGGTAGGTGTACACAACTGTACTATGTTCTTTGTGTTTCACTGTTGCAGTCATAACTGTAGGGTGGAATCCCAAAGCAGTGTAGAGAGGGAGGAGGCTTTAGATAGAAGAAGGGGAGGCAAGAATACCCTGCAAGACAGCAGAGGCAAAGCCTGCCCTAGACTTAGAAAACAAAGGGAGATTGTAGTGCTTGGAAAAAGTATGCACTGAACTCCAAGTGGCAGCTTCAAGATATCCTTGGTAGGTACTCCTCTGAGAAAAGCTGTAGAAGTAGCAGCTGCTCTAGTAGAATGACTTCTAATGGTTCCAGGAAACTGTTTACCATGATGAGTGTAACAAAATCTGATCCCATAAGCAATCCATTTGGAAATGGTTTGTTTAGAAATAGGTTTTCCAAGTGAACTGGAGGCAAAGGAAACAAACAGTTGGTTAGACTTTCTGAAATCTTTAGTCTTGTCCAAGTAAAATCTTAACTGTCTGTGCACATCCAATGAATGCAAAATCCTTTCCCCTTTATTTTGAGGATTTGGAAAGAAAGTAGGAAGGTGAATTGTCTGATTCAAGGCCACTTTCGAAATCACCTTAGGCATGAAAGTAGGATTGGTCCTCAAGGATACTCTGTCCTGATGGAAAATAAGGTAAGGTTCCACAGCCATAAGAGCTTGCAACTCTGAGACCCTTCTGGCAGAGGTCAAAGCTAACAAAAGAACAGTCTTCCAAGATAGAAACTTAATATCTGAAGATGCAGCAGGCTCAAAAGGAGGCAAAGTAAGTTTTTCTAAAACATAATTAAGATCCCAGGCAGGGACGGAGGGTCCTTGGAGGCCGCAAATTCTTAGCCCCCTCAAAACTGCTTCACCAAAGGATGTGAAAAAACAGGAGGATCAGAAATGAAATGCGCAGAGATAGCAGAAGCATGAATCTTAATGGAAGAAAATGAAAGTCCCTTAGATAAAAGCTCCGAAAGGTAAAGCAAAATAGAGGAGAGATCAGGAACCTGAGGATCAGAACCTCGGTCCTGCATCCAAATAGAAAACCTCTTCCATTTAGAGGCATAAGATTTCCTAGTGCTAGGCCGTCTAGCTTCCAAAAGAACATCCAAAACTTGTTTGGGAAGACTAGAGGCAATCAAATTCCTTTGAAGAGCCAAGCTGCCAAGCAAAGGGTCTTGAGGTTGGAATGCAGTAACTGACCCTGATGCTGGGACAGAAGCGAAGGGTTCAGTGGAAGAATCCAAGGAGGCCCCGAGAACAGGAGCTTTAGAGTCGGATACCAAAACTGTCGAGGCCAATTTGGAGCAATCAAGATGAGGAACTTGGGCTTGTCCTGCTTTATCTTCAGTAATACCCGAGGCAGTAGAGGAAGAGGAGGGAAGGCATATGCAGACAGACTTCTCCAACTGAAAGACAGGGCATCCACTCTCCATGCTGTTTTGTGGAAGGACCTGGTGCAAAAGCGAGGCAGCTGATGATTGAGATGGGATGCGAACAGATCTATCTGGGGACATCCCCAAACTGCAGTAATCCTTTTGAACAAGTTGGTGTCTAGCATCCATTCGTGAGGATCTGAAATGTTTCTGCTCAGGCTGTCTGCTAAAAGATTTTGTTTTCCTGGAATGAATTGAGCCTGGAGATGCAGATTCAAATTTAGAGCTGTGTCCCATAAACTCATAGCCAGTCTGCAAAGGAGGTAAGAATGAGATCCCCCTTGCTTGTTGATGTACCACATGACCGTGGTGTTGTCTGTGCGAATTAGCAGAGGCCCTGGTTGTAAAAGGTGCTTGAAGGCCAAAAGGGCATTTTGAACTGCCAACATCTCCTTCAGATTGATGTGCCAGTGAAGATGGTCCTTTGTCCAGGTTCCTTGCTGGCAATTGTCTAGAAAATGCGCTCCCCAAGCATAATCCGAGGCGTCCGTGGTAAGGATTTGAGTAGGTTGAGGGAGACGAAAAGGTTTTCCTTCGTTCAAAATGCATGCCCTGGACTACCAGAGGAACTCCTTCTGGAGGCAGGGGATCAGAGGAATCAGAATATCCAGATCGTGATAATGCTGTGACCATACACTTTTCAGATACCATTGAAGCTTTCTCATGTGAAGCCTTGCGTTTGGAATCAACAGAATGCAGGAAGCCATGTAGCCCAGAGCCTGCAGGAATTTCCTTGCAGTGAGCTGAGATAAGAGTTGCCAAGGTGTTGAAAGTAGAAGCCAGCTGAGTTTGTTTTTCTAGAGTGAGGTAGGCCCTTTGTAAGGTTGTGTTTAAGAGGGCTCCCAAGAATACCATTTGTTGAGAAGGGATCAAATGTGACTTTTTTATGTTCACTGAGAATCCCAGTAAGAGGAGAAGACGTTGAACGAAGTCTAGGTGTTGAAGCAGAAGATCTTTGCTGTCTGCCTGAATAAGGCAGTCGTCCAAATAGGGGTAAATCTGAATCCCCTGAAGTCTGCAGTAAGCCACTACTGGTGCCAGGCACTTGGTGAAGACTCTGGGCGCAGTAGATAAACCAAAGGGCAGAACAGAGAATTGAAAGTGCCTCGAACCTGCCTTGAACCTGAGGAATTTCCTGCGTTCTTGTTTGATAGGGATATGCAAATAGGCTTCCTTTAAGTCCAATGTCACCATCCAGGCGTCCTGAGAGAGCATTGGAAGTAACTGTTGCAGAGTGAGCAAGCATCTTGAACTTTGGAATTTCCAAAAAGGTGTTTAACACAGAAAGGTCCAGAATAGGTCTCCAAGAGTTTTGTTTTCTGGGAACCAGAAACAGCCTTGAATAAAATCCTTTTCCCATTTCCAAGATTGGAACAGGCTCTATGGCTCTCATGGCCAGAAGAGCATCCACTTGAGTTAAGGCCTCTGACCATTGAAGTTTTGGCAGATCTGGCCAACCGTGAGTCCTTGGCAAAGTGTGAAAGTGGAACTTGTAACCTTTTAAAATCACATCCAATACCCATTTGTCCTGGGTAATATGAGTCCAATTCCTGTAAAAAAGAGACAGTTTTCCTCCGAGAGGTCCAGGTAAAGAGGTCCTGAAGCCCAACCGAGAGAGTCATTGAGTTTGTTTTCTTTGAGATTGGGATCTGTCTTCTCCCCTTCTAGGTGAAGAAGCAGTCCATTGTCTAGATCTGTACGAGGTCTGGCCTTGACCACGACCTCTGGAGCGTCTATATCTTCCCCTTTGAGGCCTGTCAGACGTGGGAAAGGACCAATTTTTAGTGGGCCAATTCCTGGAAAATCTAGGAGGCTGAACCTGCAAGAAATCTTTTACAGTCTGCATGGACTTTGCCTTTTCTTCCATCTTTTTAATAACTTCCTCAGCCTTAGAACCAAAAAGAACATCATGTTGAACAGGGGCATCTAATAACTTAGCCTTAACCTGTTCAGGCAAACTTTGTTCACGAAGCCAGGCATGTCTCCTAATCACAGTACCAGAGGCAGCAGCCCTGCAGGAAGCATCCAAGGCATCAAAACCACAATGTAAGCTATGCTTGTTAACCTGTTCAGTAGCATGCAAAACATCCTGAAGTTCCTTATCCTCTGCACAAGCAGGTGGAAGCAAGCTTTTGCTTTAAAACAGACAAAAGAAATTGCTGGTATTTAAACATATGAAACTGGCAATTTAATGCCCTTACAGAAAGGGTAGCAGAAGTATATACCTTTTGCCCCACCTGTCTAAAGCACGAGAATCCTTCTCAGAGGGAATAGGATTTTTAGAAGTAGCAACCTTAGCAGCCTTAGAACCCTGAGAAATAGTTTCAGGGTCTGCAGAAGGATTTTTAAATAGAAATAAATGAGAGTCAGGAACCCTATAAAATCTATCAGGCTTAGAAGGAGCAGGAGGCATGGAATCAGGATTCAAATAAGCCTCAGAAAAAGCATCATCCACAATGTCCAAAACAGGAGGGATAGCTAAAGGCCTATGCTGAGGAAGAAGAAGAAATTCTCTAAGCCTCTTTTGGAAGCAGAATATTCCTGTCCTTCCCAATGAAAATGTTCCCTCATCTCATGCAAGGTTTCCCCAAAAGAAAAATCCTCAGGCGGAGAGGCCGAGGGCAAAGATTCCTCAGCATCCGAATCCTCATAAGGGGGGAAGGAATATTCCTGATCAGAGGAAGAAACAGAAGAGACAGAGGCCTGGTCAGAAGAATCCAGAGTAACATCCTGTCGAGGCCTTTTCTCAGGAGGGGGGTGAGAACCCCTAATCATTGTAAGCAAGTCTTCAGCCATCCTCAATAATTGTTTTGTGTCTTGGGAGTGGATTCAGAAGCAGCTTGAGCTGAAACTTTAGACTTAGAAGGAGTCTTTGTCTTTGCCTTTGCCTTTGAAATAGTAATGTGAGTAGGCCTGAAAACCCCCTCAGAAGCCGGTACCTACACAGCGGTTCCAGACCCATCTGAAGGAGCGACGTCCGAAGGTCCTGCAGCAGTTAAAATAGTGGGCCTTGATGGCTCCCCATGGGAGTCCGTATCGGCCATCGGTTCAGAAGCGGCGGACGACAGGGGCTGCAAAAGCGCCTCACTGACGACAGCCGAACCGGACGCTGGCTCCAGCTGCAACGAGTCCTGTTTGGACCTCGGAGGCCTGTCTTTATCTTTGCGCTTCTTTTGAACTCCGGTAGTATCAGACGACATTCTGTAATTGAAGCGTCTGCCCAGTCGTACCTGCGTTTGATAGTACGAGAGTTGAACCTGGCACAGAACCGACAACAAGAAACGTCGTGGTCAGGGCCTAAGCAAGGTAGACAGTAAGAGTGGAAATCTTTATGAGGTATTTGTTTCCCACACGCTATACAATTATTAACTTTTTCTGACATCGGAGGAACAAGAAAAAGATTCCCCAACGGGGTACTTAGCTTTGAGAAGAGAAGTAACAACTTCGGACCGACAACAACCAAGAATGCTGTTCGAAAATCACCAACCAACGTTTTGCGAGCTGCTTTCCACCGCACGGCAAGAAAGACTGGAGAAGATGGCGTCGGCTGAAGGCTATGTACCAAGGCGTACTGACGTCAGGATACTAGCTTATACAGCCGACGCCAGACCCAGACTTTGGGATTCTGGCCGACCTCGGGCTGCCTGCCGGCAGGATCACCCTACAGTTATGACTGCAACAGTGAAACACGAAGAACATCAAAGTTTAAGTCCCAAGGCATAGCAGGTTCCGAGACCGGAGGATGAAGCAACAAAGTGCCCTTCAGGAAAGCCTTACAGAGTCTATGTGCCATTAGGCTAGGTTCGTCTTGAGACATGAAAGGTAGAAATCACCGCCAACTGGACTTTAATGGTTGAACCCTGGTTAAAAAGCATAGACAGGAACTCCAATACAGATGAAATTGGAGCTGTGTAAGGGTCAATCATTTTGGCATGTGCCCAGATTGAAAACCTATTCCATTTGCTGTAATAAATCTTCCTGGTCGAAGGCTTATGAGAGGAAGATAGAATATGAACCACCTCCTGCGAAAATTGGTGAAGCCTAACTAATGACGGAAGTGGAGCAGCCAGGCTGTCAACTGGAGGGTCAGAAGACAGGGATGGAGCTGCCCTGACATGTGAGTCAGTAAGTCTGGTTGTGGGTCCAGAATCCAAGGAGCATCCATGAGATAGGGATAGAGAAAGGGGAACCAAATTTGACAGGGCCAGTATGGGGCAATCAGAATCATTTTGCTTCCCAAGGATTGCGCTTTCTGAATAACCTTTGACAGCAAGGGAACCGGAGGGAAGGCATATAGAAGACCGGATGGCCAATCGTGGACTAGAGCGTCCCTGGGTGACTCCCCTGAGGGGGGATAAGGGTGAAGTAGCTGCTGCATTTAGCATTGAGGGGGCTGGCAAAAAGGTCACAGCAAGGCTGACCCCAACTGCGGAAGATCTGCTCCGCAACTTGACAGTTCAGCGACCACTCGTGAGGCATCAGAATAGCTCTGCTTAGCATGTCTGTGATCACATTGGACTTCCCCGGAATGTGCGTTGCTACCAGAAAACGTTGGGAAGACACTGCCCACTGCCACACTCGCATGGCCTCCCTGCAAAGGGGATATGACTTGGTTCCTCCCTGTTTGTTCAGATACCACACCACTGACATATTGTCTGAGTGGATTGCAATAGTCCCGAGAGGAAGAAAACTCTGAAGTGCTTGCAACGCTAGTAGCACAGCTCTCATCTCCAGGACATTGATATGCAGATGCATCTTGTGCTCTTGCACATGCCTTGGACTGTCCTGCGTAGATAATGCCCCTCCACCCCATCTGGGAGGCATCCGTGGTCACCGTGGCAACCAGGGGTGAAGGAACAAAGGGCTTTCCCGCACTGAGGTTGTGGGTGCAAAACCACCAACTGAGATCCTGTTTGCACCTGTCTGTGAGTAGAATAGGGTGAGAAAGTGGAAGACGTTGAAGAGACCACTGGGCGAAGAGTAGCCACTGAAGGAGCCTCATATGTAACCTTGCCAGAATGACTAACATAATCGTAGCAGCCATTGTCCCCAACAACTGGAGGATCCATCTTGCCTTCACCCTACTCAGAGGGAGCAAGGCGTAAACCTTTTGTTGTAGGACTCTGATTCTTTTCTGTGGTAGAAACGCCCGCATGAGGACGATGTCTAATTCGGTGCCTATAAAAGTGACACGCTGTGAGGGCAACAAGGCAGATTTTTCCCAGTTCAATGTGATGCCCAACTGATGACATAGGTTGGTAGTAGCACCCCTGGTCTGAAGTAGTAGATGCCTGGTGGTGGCAGTAAGGAGTCAGTCGTCCAGGTCTGGAAACACGTGGAATCTCTGACGTCTCAAGTGAGCAGTCACCACTGCCATGCATTTGGTAAACACCCTGGGGGCTGTGGTGAGACCAAAGGGCAGGGCTCGAAACTGAAAGTGACTTGCTCCCAGCCAGAAGCATAGGTGACTTCTGGATGCCCTGTCCATCTTTATGTGGTAGTAAGCATCCTTGAGGTCGATGGAGCACATCCACACTTCTTTTCCCAACAGTGGGAGATTAGACTGCAACGTGACCATTCGGAACTTGGACTTTTACACATGGGTGTTCAATCGGCTGAGATCTAAAATGGGTCTCAGGTCCCCTGTCCTTTTCAGCACCAAAAAGAATCTGGAGTAAGTCCCTAATCCGATCTGGTCTGAGGGGGACATGTTGGATGGCTCCTTTTTCTAGCAGCTTTGAAACTTATGAAGCTGCGTAATCCCTCTGACTGGGTGGAACATCCGGGATTTTCTTGATTGGAGGGGGATTTGGCGAGAAGGGAATAACATATCCTCCGAAAATTATTCGTAGAACCCATTGGTCCTGGGTGATATCTTGCCAGGCCTCCAGGTATAATGAGATTCGACCCCCGACTGGCTCCGGAAACGCACAGTCGGGCCTCCCATCAGGAGCAGCGGTAGGGAGAACCCCGAAATGAATCGCCATCTCCCGAGTTGCGAGGGCCGCCTCTGCCCCTAGTGCGCCGTTTTCCTGAATAACCACCCCCTCCCCTGCCTCTGGAGGGGGACTCACCTTGTGCACTGGGAAAAAAACTTCTGTGATTTCTTGAACCACATTTTGCCACCCCTCTGGGCCTTGGGATAAGGCCTAGAGGGAAGGGAAAAATGGACTCCTACGGCAGACAGAGTTTTCCCCTCTTGTTCGCACCTAGAGAGAGTGTCTTTCACCTTGGTTCCGAACAAAGAGGAACCATCAAACGGGGTGTCGGCGAATGAAGACTTGAAGGCCTCCGCGAAATGACAAAGGCGCATCCAGGCCGGCATCCTAAGAGCAACTCCTGAACTTGCTGCCCTACTCGCTCCCTCGGCTGCGTAGGAGATCAGCCTCATGGAGGAGTTTGCAATAGAATTGAGGGTAGACATCTGAGAGTTGACCTTCTGGGCCACCGCTTCAGTAATGTTACCCGTGAGAGTATCTCCAAGCTCCTTTAGGAGATCTCTCTGGAGCCGTGTAAAGTGTGATAAGTAACTCAGTGACCATAAGGTAAAGGTCGCTGAAGAAAACATAATGCTTCCCGTACCGGTCCACAGTCCTAGACTCCTTGTTAGGGGGATAGACGGTGGATGAAGTCTTAGCTAATTCCTTCTGCGTGGGAGCTGCCACCACCATGGCATCCACAGGGACTCCCTTGGATAGAAATTCCCTATCAGGAGGGGCAGACAAAAATTTATTGGGTCTCCTGGGGACTGGTTCCACAGATTCAGGGGTTTCCCACACCCTTCGACAAACCAAATCCAGACGCTCATCGAAGGGTGGAGATACCCAGGAGGTGGAGGGCTGAGCACCAAAGGCCTTCAGGAAGACTGACTCCTCTTCGGAGGGGGCTTTGGATGGCCAGTCACCTCTTTGCTTCAAAATCTCTAGGATGTCAGAGAAAGAAACATCCTCAGAGGATGACTTAGGGGACCCCTCCGATTCCTCACAGTCGGTGTCTGAAGTGAGAGACTCATCCTGGGAATCTATGTGCTTCCTCTTGCACGTTTTTTTTCTGGGTGGCTCCTCAGGCAAAAACTCTGAGGGGCCCTCAGAAATATGGGAACCACTCATGGGGGTACCCTGAGGCCTTGGGGCTCCGCTGTCCAGAGATAGATGGTGATCAGACACCTGCACCGGTGTTGTTGGGGACAGAGTGACCGACCCATATGATGCCTCTGACGACCTGGCCAGCTCACTCCGCATGGCCTCGAAGGCTGGTCCTCCCAGGTCCGAAGAATGACCAGCCTCTGAAGCCAAGACAGGAGTCAAGCTTCCCCGCACCGAAGCACCAAGAGGGAGACTAGGAGCCGAGAGGTGTCCCGAAGCCTCTCCCTCGGGTCCGACCAATGAATCCTGAGTCCTGAACCCCGTGGATGGCGCCGACGGGGTCGGAGCTGACGTCAGAACCGATAAGCCAGGAGGGGCTGTCGGAACTGATACAGGGACATTACACAGAGCCGAGCACTCTGGCTCCGAAAGCTGAGATGTGCTCGGAGGAGGAAGTATCGATATAGGTTGAGGGACCGGCTCCAGAGCCGACTGGGTTGGAACCGAGAACAATTTAGCCAGTACCGGTGATTGAAGAAGTCTCTGCACCACTCTATCAACGTCCACATCTGATAAGGTCCTGGAAGATTTGGAGGATAGGGAAGGAGATCGAGACCTCCTCTCTGAAGGAGACCTGCGAGGAGGAGATACCGGCCTAATGCTAGGCGACCGGCTCCGAACAGGCTCCAAGAAAATTGGAGCCGAAGCAGGTTCCATAACCACTGACACTTCCTGTGGCCCAGAGGACAATGGAGCCGAGGATGTTGATGAAGACTTTGCTATTTTCTCCAGCGGCTCCGAGGATACTGATGGAGCCGGAGATCGCTTTTTTGCTTTGGAAGATTTAGCCTTAGAGCTAGAAGCACTCTCCAGACCATCCTTGAAGGAGAGTTTCAGAAGTCCCTTCAAAATCAATTTGTTTTTCCTTTCCTGAAGAACACACGGGCTAAAGGCATGACAAAAACTACATGATTCCTGGAGATGAATCGCTCCCAGACAGTACACACAAACAGAGTGTCCATCAGTGATGGACATCTTATAACTGCACTTGGAGCACTTCTTGAAGCCCGAGGGCTTATGCTCCTTAGTATCTTTGGACATAGTTACCACCAACAGCAAGTAACTAACTGAAAATTAGACCAACGGTCAAACAGACACAAGCATGGGAACAAGCCAAACAACAGACAGAACACCACAAAGATCTCTAACTCTAACGATGCTTAGACACAAATACAAAGGGGGGGGACTAATTCCTCTAATTTAAATGGTTTCAGTCCAAGGGAAGAATTTAGCCCACAAGGAAAGCAAGGGGACAGACTAGGTCCTCTAACTGAAACGGGCGTAGCCCGTTGGAAACAGCTAGTGGGATACCACAGAATACGCAATAAAGAAAACACAACTTTTCCACAAAACAGTCAAGAACACACACAATAGCTATTAAAATAGCTTTTTTGCAAAAAAACTTCTCTGATATAAGAAGAAAAAGGATATTTAGCCACAGCCAAGAGCGAGACCACGTCCGAGCTACACGAGCGGCAAACGAGATCTGGGGATAGAGAGCAGTGCAGCATGGGATACCTTCTTAGCCCACCCAATAGAAAGACTTCAAGATAAAAAGTATGGCCGAGTCGGAGCCGACATTTGGCTCCGAACCCACGGGTAAGAATGTAGGCGAGATTGGACTACATAATACGTAAGGTTGCACATCGGGTGGCACACTAGATTCCTTTGATGGCCATCCAACAATGATGTAGTGATTGAGCTTTTGCAAAACTGGATAGTTAATGTATGATCTTGTAGCTCATCAAGTCTTGTGGTAATTTTAACGCACTTCCATGACATCAAAGTCAAAATTCTCTGCGTCAAGCTGCTCCGCTGTATCTCTGGGTGATCTGGATAAGGTATTCGCCAGATAAAGAAGTTTGCCTTTCGTATAGACCATTTTGAAGTTGTACTTTTGCAATTTAAGCATCATTCTTTGTAATCTCACTAGAGTTGAATGCATAGGGTTCTTTAAAATAGTAACCAAAGGTTGATGATCACTTTCAATCTGTATATCTCAACCACAGATATAATCATGAAACCTGGAACACGCAAACACTACTGCCAAAAGTTCCTTCTCAATCTGAGCATATTGCATCTCAGTCTGGGTAAGTGTTCTAGATGAGCAGGCTACTGGCCTGCCTTCTTGAAGAATAACTGCACCTAATGTAAATTTTGAAGCATCACAGGAAAGCGTTACTGTTTTGTTGACATCATAGTGCCTTCATTTTGGTGGGGTAGCAGTTTTCTGCTTAAGAACTTCAAATGGTTTCTGGTGCTGTTCTAGCCATGACCATGTAATATTTTTGCACGTGAGCTCTCTCAAAGGCACTGTCAATTCACTGTAGTCTGGTATAAACTTGCCTAAATAGTAGATCATACCAAGAAAATGTTGTAGAGCTTGCACATTATCCGGTGCTGGCATTTCAAGAATGGCTGCTTGCTTGGATGGGTCAGGTCTTAAACCAATACTTGTAAATTAATGATCTACATATGTAACTTCTGGTAGTTTGAATTTGCACTTCAGAGGATTGAGCTTTAAGTTCACTTGAGGTGCTCTATCTAGAACTCTCTTAAGATTTCTGTCATGCACTGCCTCACCATTGCCTCCGACCAATAAATCATCTACTATTACGGAACAAGGATAACCTGAAAAAATTGCTCCACTGTAAGCTGAAAGACTTCACTTGCAGAATTTATTCCAAATGGCATCCTGAGGAATCTATATCTTCCAAATGGGGTACTGAATGTAGTCAGTAGTGAAGATTTGTGATCAAGCATCACTTGCCAAAATGAACTCTTTGTAGATAGAAAAAACAGTGGCATTCATTATCAGGGCTGTGACTTCTTCAACTGTACGCATAGGATGATGCAGTCTCTTCAATGCTTTGTTCAAATCTCTTCGGTCAATGCATGTTCTGACTTCATCTGAGACATTTTTATGAGCCGCTACCATGGACAACACCCATTCAGTAGGTTCTGTAACTGGACAAATTTCACCCTGTTGCACCATTTTATCCAAATGAGCTTTGACTTTATGCTGCACAGCTATCGGAACTCTTCTTGCTGGTCTGACCACTGGACTGATCTCTTGGTCTAATTTCATAGAATATACCACTGGAAATTTGCCCAACTTGTCATCAAAAACATCATCATACTCTGAAAAAATAATGTTAATGAAGATGGAACTGGGACATGTGCTTATCTGATGAACTTCTTTGGTAAAAGAAAGCAGATTCATTCTCAAACTGTCTCTGAGACCCAATAATGACTGCACAGGTCATCAAAATACATAGAATAATAGGCTATAACAGTTCTTGGCCACATAACAAGAAACCAAACTGCGCCTTCAGTTTGAATTTCTTCACCTCCATAAGCAACAAATTTCGCACAATTCATATTTAGTTGTTCACCAGCTCTGACCTTTGGAAAAGTATTTGCAGATATAACATTACACTATGAACCAGTGTCTACTGTAAGCTCGGTGGATTTACCATTGAGCCAAACAGTACAAAACACTTTATTTCTTCCCAATAAATCTACTGCATCAATCTTTTCACCAATCACTGACACACCATCCACAAAGAAAGCAGACTGTTGCAGGTTTATTTGTTCAACTTACTTTTTCGAGTGACCCTTCTTTGTAACTGTGTGAGGGGGCTACTTGATTTACAAAATCTCTAAAAATGGTTCCACTTCTTACATTTGTGGCACTGCTGACCAAATGTTATGCACTTTTTTCTTCTGGACTCATGGTTAGCACCACAACTGCGACAGTTAACAATAAAGCTTGATTTGGGTTTTGCTGATTCACCCTTATACTGTACCGAGCAGCATCCGTTCTGCACTGAGCATGCTCCTTTAACTTGAACTGGTCTTGGAATTTGTTAGAAGACAATGGGTTTTACCTGGAAGTTTCGCAGGTGCTGCTGCTGCCATGTGCTTAGGCTTGCTTTTGCCTGTTACATGCTGCATGGTGTCTACATTAGCTCTGGAGCCTGTTGAACCCATGCTCTTATCATTAGCAAGCATACTTGTGTGCCTTTATGTAACTTCATAGATCTAACAAATCTCAATGGCTTTGCTCAGTGTCAAATCACTGTTATGAAGCAAAATTTTTCTCACAGCAGCATTATTAATACTATACATGAGTCTGTCCTTTATTAACTCATCTTTTAAATCATCAAACTTACACATTTTAGCATTATTTCTTAGGTCAGTAATGTAAACTGCAAAACTTTCCCCTTGCTTCTGATCTCTTTTGTAAAACAAATACCTCTCTAACGTAACATTAGTCTGAGGGTAACACATTTCTCTGAATTTGCCCTTCAAACACTCGGGGTCTTCCCTTGATTCAGCCTGCACAACAATACGAGTTTCTCCTTCACCTTCATACACTGCTCGTGCATATACAAGTGAACGCTCCCTTTCAATGGCCTCTGACCCTGCCAGGTTTAGCAAAATGAATGCCCTGGTGCATGCATCTTTATCAAAATCAGCTGCTTATATAAATATATCATACTCTTGCTCAAATATTCTCCAATTCTCTGCAATATTCTTATCAAATACAAGTGGTTGTGGCTTGCGAAGTCCATCTGCCATATTAACACATCTTAATGAACACTTTTGCAAATATATACAAACACACATACTTATACATACACATACACATGCTTGAAATTTATGTCAGTACCTGCAACAGCACAACAAACCTCTGTACAACTGAACTTTTCAAAATAAGTCTTCTGGGGACTGAAATACTCTGAAATCACTTTACTGTAAAAGTCACTTATCTTGAAATTATTTTATTATACAATCAGTTTATCTTGAAATTATTTGACTGTGAAAGTTATTTATCATCGTTTTAAGAAACCTTTCGAATAACTACACACTGCAAATAAACTGGGCAATAGAAGCTGAAGGCAAGAAATATTTCGAAGCAACTGTACTTTACAAATAAATTATTTCAAAGTAATTGCAATTTGTAAATAAACTGTTTTGAAGTAATTATACTTTGCGAATGAACTGGGCAGAAGAAGCTCAGAGTAAGAAATACTTCGAATTAACTGCACTTTGCGAATAACAGTACACAGCACACCGAAATTTCCCAAAATGGCTGCACTTTGCCAAATACTCTGTACAGTGCAAGAAACACTTAGTAATGGCAGCACTCTGTGAATAGACACACCCATGCACAAGAAACTTTTCAAAATGGCTGTATTTGACTGCACTTCACAAAACAGTTGCACTTTGCATGCAACAAACTCTTCAGAATAAATGCACAGTAATAAACACACATTGTATGCACTTTTACACATGCTGAGATACTTTGAATATGCTACTTAAGGCTTCAATCAATGCGAAGTAGTAATTTAAGCCAAAACACAGTAATTTGCCAAAACACATGCAGTTGCCTTGCTTTATTTATGTTCAATGTGCCCCTTTTCTGCCCCTTCTGTTATATTCCTATTGCTAATTTAATCTCTTTTCATACATATGGATATATATATATATATATATATATATATATATATATATATATATATATATATATATATATATATATATATATATATATATATGTGTATGTATATATATATATGTATATGTATATATATGTATATATATATATATATATATATATATATATACATATATAACCAAAAAACGGAGGATGCAAACGAACTGGTAAACCAACAAAGCACCCTGAATCACTGCTAGATAAGGCACACTGTTTATTGAGCCGAACAGATCACTAAAACACACACAATAACGCTGATAGAAATGCCCATACGTTTTCGTCAAAAACTTCATCAGATAATGCAATTACATTCAGGAAACCACTTATATACTCATCAACTTTTGAATTAACCAATGAAATACTTTAAAAACTTTAAGTAAATAAATACATTAGTTTTAAAAATGTATATGTAAAAATCTATTGCACATATAATTTATAATAAAACCACAATGAGTTCCTTGTTTAAAAACCACATATTAGAAATACTACCTAATACAAAAAATGTTTAAGACAAATATAAATTCACATATAAGTAAAAGTCACTTAAAATAGATCAATGTAAGAATGTAAAACACAGTATAATAGTTCCCTCTACTGGCCACCCATTTTACTACACACATCTCTCACAGTTTTGCAGATCTCATTTTTAATACAGGGGTGAGGGAGATCATGTCATTTAAACCGGGGGTCTTACTGGCTTCCAATACAATTTGCCAGTATAATTCCCTGTATTCCACCAAGGTCTCCCACATCCCACCCCTGGGATCTTTAGGTACAACTTCTAGTATGAAAAATTGAAATTCTGCTTCCAGACATATTTTGGTATGTTTATACAAAGAATTTGTGTCACATTTAGTTCGAATATCATAGGTATGCTCATAAATTCTTTGTTTGATTTTTCTTTCGCTCTTACCTACATAAAAGGCATCACATTTTTTACATAAACCTAAATATATAATTCCTTTAGTACAACAATTTGCAAAGGTTTTAAGAGTCAATTTTTTATTATTCCTAGCCCGCAAGTTAATGGAGTCCCCTGTAATAAGATAAGAGCAGTAACTACATGAACCACATTTATGTACACCAGCCCTTTTATTGCTGTCTGTAACAGAAAAATTCTTTTTGCTACCTCTTTCAAAAATATCTTTTAGGCTGTTACCTTTCCTATATATATATTTTATGTCACTTTGAAAAATGTGACTTAAATCAGAAATCTTTGAAAAGTTGTTCCACTCTTTGCTAGA